>NC_048295.1:0-174916 GCF_009762535.1 Notolabrus celidotus | reverse complement strand
ACACAGCCCTCTATAAATCTGCTTTTTCACAGTCATATTTAACAGTGTATTATCTCAGCCTCTTTCCAAACCATTGACTCATTGTGTCCTGTAAGTGTTTCTGGCTGATCTCCAGGCGTCGGGTTTTTCAGCCTGGAAGTCTTGGCTGCGGAGCGGTGTTGGCAGCAGAAAAGAAAATGTTGATGCTCAGAGACATGCAGGACTCTCACAGCATATTTAACAAATAAGATCTGAGAAGATTCAAGTGTTCCTGCTGCAGAGGAAAGAGCCATTGCAGAAGAAGAAGAAGAAGAAGAAGAAGAAGAAAAAGAAAAAGCTCTGTCGCTTTTCTGTTGACGAGCTGCAGCAGCTCCTCCACTGTTTGTTCTGGAGAGGTGCGTTCAAGAGCAGTGATGCAAGTGCAAACACACACACACTCACACAGGTGGTGAACAATGCTCCGAGGTGGATGAATGGCACTGAAACACAGAGACGCTGTTGTGCTGAGGGATGGAGGTGCCGAGTGAACCACACCTCTCCGCTTCTCTCTGTTACTCAACCGACGGCAAACAAACCCGACACAAAACCCTCCTTTGTCAACGGCACTGAAAAAACCAACGCACTCTGCTCACCGGGGCTGTGTGGAGTTCAAAGACAACCCAAAGTCAGGAATTAGGAGCAACACACACATTTCTCCTCAAACTGAACATCATTGAATCAGTGCCTCTGAAGTGTTCGTGTCTCTCTCTGTTCTGTTCAGTCTTTTATCCGCTCTGTGACTGTAAATGGAGCTGTTATAAATAAAGTTTACGGTGGTGTTAACAGTTGAAGCAGCTGGTGGAGTTCAGCTCTAGCAGCCTCCAGCACCAAACGTTTCCTGTCCTGATTAGCATCCTGCCTGCAGACTGTTCCGTGGAAACCTGTGTACGTGCATGCATGTGTGTGAGTGAGTGTGTGTGTGTGTGCTGTTTACCACGTGCACTCTCCTGAGGCTAAGTATTTTTTATTTTCTCCCCCCTGACTGCTGCAGACATCTTTGACCTCGGTTCAAACGGATGTGTTTACGAGTCAAGAGTTCACAGACAACAAAGCGGTTCAGTTCTCATGCACACGAACACACACGCAAACTCACACACACAGTCACATGACTCACATGTGGTTCACCCTCTGACCTGTGTGTGTGCGTGTGTGTGTTTGTGTAAGTTCTTCATTCCCTCTATGAAGTGTTACATTTCTCAGAAGAAGTAATTGAGCAATTACTGTGTATAAGAGTTGTTTTCTAACTTCTTTTGACATCACAAGATCCTCCAGGTTTAGACCAGCAGAGATTATTTCTCTGGACCTCTGTAGCATCTGAAGACAGGAGGTGTGTTTACCTGGTGGAAGCCGAGCAAGTCCTGGATGGTCGGGGACGTGTAGAAGACGTATCCTTCAGCCGTCACCACCAACACGAAGCCGTTCAGCGCCTGAAAACCAGAGAACACCTCAATTTGACCTATGTGTCACTTTCTGTCAGACCGCTGTGTAACAACCACGTCTGTTTGATCTGATCCTCTGTCTGTGTCTTACCTGAAGCAGCAAGTCTCCTTCAGAGAAGCTGACTCCGTCGATGGAGGTCACCTGTGAGGCGGCGGAGGAGGGGACAGAGGAGGACGGAGGGAGAGCAGTCTGGACGTTTCCTCCGAACATCAGACTCCGCTCGCTGGTCCAGCTGGAGCCGTTCTGACCTTTCTTCATCGCGGCTGGAGGAGAGAAAAGGAATCTGTCAGGTTTGTTGCACAGAAGTAGAAAACAGAAGGATTGATGCACCAATGTTTGCACATGAGAGGGAATCAAATCAAATTTATTTGAGTCAGTTTTTCACACACAAAATGCTCAGTCATTGTGCAAAAAATAACAGAAGGAGAAGAACCACAGGACAAGAAGTGAAACCAACTTTTACTTTTCTCCACTTAGTGAAAAATCTCTGCACATAGTTTTGAACTTGGCAATGAGGCTGCAGGTCTCGACTGTGTTTACAGTGTTTACTAAACTCTTCAGTTTTTTGTTGAAATGAAAGCGTGAAGTGAGAAAAACAAGAAAGAGGAACACACATCTCCTTTTTTATCAGGGTGGAGCAGCCTGATGTTTCCTGTCGTCTTTCAACACCCCTCTCTCTGAACTCGTCCTCCTCTTCCTCCTTTGGAGATTATCGGGCCGTTTCTTATCGAAGCGAGAACAACAAGACTCTGAATAACTTAAAAATATCCTCTCAGAGAGGAAGCAGGTGGATTTCAGAACGAGGAACCGGTGAAGACATGATGATGGACAAACTGATGTAGAGAGAAATAGACCTCACTTCTAAAACTGTAGACTCAGTTTTATTCTCTTTCTTTAACCCGGCACGCCTCAACATTCATGTAATAACTGCTTAAAGAACTGGACACACTTCAGTGTTGGACTGGTCTTAGGGACTAAAAGAGATCTGAGGATGTCAACAGGAACTTGAGGAGCTTTGGAGGATATATGGTTTTATAATTTCGGGATCAAAAGCGAACAGAGTAATCAAGAGACTGAGCAGCAGCTGCAGGCCGAGGGTTCAGAGCTCTGGCACAGATTTTAAACCAATTCAAGCACCGGGTTTGAAATCCAATGCTTCAAACCAGAGTCTGGCCCTTCACACACACGTGCGCGCACACACACACACACACAGTTGCTCGAGGCTGGCGTTTGGCCCCGTCCCTCCTCCGGGCCAAACGAGGAGAACAGGCCGAGCCACAAAATTACCCGTTGGCCTTGACGCTTCCCCCCGTGGACCGAGCGCTCAGCGGGGGAGGCGGCCATGTTGGAAGACCAGATCAAGCGAAGTGGTTCGATGGAGGCCTTAGGCGCTGCCAGATCGATCCGGATTGAGCTGGTTTCTCTAATAATGTGTGCGGAGGAGTTTGATGGAAACACGCAGACGATCATAATATAAGATTTCATGTGTAATTTTGAGATTCTGGATTATATAAATGTCTGATTATAAGTTATAATCCGCAGAAATGTAATTTAAGATTTAATATACAAGAGCAGATCAAGTCTTTCTCTGGGACGGGATCTTAAAAATGAAAACTGGAAACTTCTGGAGGTCTGCAGGCGATACATTTACATTTAACTTTAAGAGGAAAAATACATTTTCATTTGAGGCAATAACTTTGTAGTCTCTCATATTTTGCATCCTCTGGAGTTTTACTCTATGAAATAAAGAGTCATAATTACAGTTAAGTTTGTTTTAAAAGGAGAGATCTCTTTAAAGTGGCAAGAAAAGACCCAAAGTCTGCAGAATAAGACCCTACACTTGGCCGGAGGACGCTCGCTGCTGGATGAAAAATAGAGAATATTTATGGCTTTCCAGTTGGCTTGTAAAGACATTTCTTAAAGTTAATGTGGTCATTATTTGAGGTTTAAAAATCTGTAATCCTTTACTTCTTTGAGTAAATCAGTTTTGACATGAAGAAGTGGAAAACATTCTGCAGAGAGGTGTCTTAGTTATTTTACGGTTTGGTCTCTGTCCAGTCTGCGAGTGTGGAGTTCACGTCAGGGATGATCAGTGATGTTAAGGAGCCTTTACTTCAAACCACGATGACCCTGAAGAGTCAGAGTCGGAGTTGGTCACTTCAAACCTTCAACCATCAACAGGCGCGTTTGTTGAGTCTCGAGCATCAAAAGTTCACATTTTTCTGCTTCAAAAATGCAGCGAGACAAGATTTCCTGGTCACAAGTTCACCGTGAAGACAGTTGAACGCGGTGCAGACAAGAAGCAGTGTTCAAACATTTCATACTCAACAATCCCGGTCTTTATAAGAGCTCCAACACCATCCTCCACACACACTGAGCGTGACCTCTAAACCTGACGTGAACTCTGAGCTCGTGCTGGAGCGTCTGCCTCGACACAGCGGCACAGAGAGGGGAGAACATCAGGCTGCTGTTTGCTCTGATTGACAAATCTTTGATAAATTAGTTTAGAAATGCAACTTACAAACATTTATAGTGTTGTCACTTTCAAGGCTAGCTGTTTCCCTCTTTTCCCATTTTTTTTGCTAAGCTAAGCTAACCTTGTTTTGACTTTAAAGACATGAGACTGGGATCCATCATCTCTTCTAACTCCCTCCAAAAAAAGAGTATTATCCCACAAAATGTCAAACTATTTTGAATCCGATGAAAGCAACAGCAGCCAAAGAAAAGAGTCCAGCGTGGTCAGAGCCAAAAAAGTATCCGATAATTTGAGATCTGAGCCAGCGTGGTACAAAGACATGCCTAAGACGACCAAACCAGAAGGGTCGGTTTTAAAAAACACTGAAGCACAAAGGAAGGAAAAGCACCAGAGGCTAAAGCCGGGCACAAACAGTCCACTTTAATCCTACTCCAAGTGTATCAGCGTGTGCTTATAGAGGGGGCGTTACGTTTCAGAAGCTACCAGTTTTATATCCAAGAACACTTTTCTGATCTGTGGCAGGAAACTCAAACAGAGTCCAACATTAACAACAGAGGCAGCGCGGCACGAGCGACTGGAGTCAGAGCCATAAAATGTGAGGAGAACACATAATTTGGGTGAAAGAACAGCTGGTCCAAATAAGAAAACACACCAAGGAGCCATGGAGAGAGTTTGGACAGAGATTCTGTTTAGTAGGAGACATTAATCTGCGTGATTTCATTATGCTTTTATATTTGAGATGGCGTATCGTGCAGATTGAATCCTCTGCTTCTCACACTACATTGTTTTGCACACTGCAAGAACACATAACTGCACCGACACCAGAGACACACATGGCTGCAGAGTAATATCAAAGCATCATGTAAAGGGAAACTGTGAGGTCTGTGTGGAGCACGTGGGAAAGCAAACACTGCAGCACTGATTACTTTGTCAAACGTTAAGCTGGTGCTCTAATTACAGGCTGATGACAGAAAACAATGATGATTAATTAAAGGGGACTTCAAACCTCATTGAGTCCCTCACACCAGACTCAATGAGGACCAAACACATCAGACACGGGCTGTTCTTAACCTCAGATGAGTGTGTGGTTTTCTGCATGAATGTGCAGAGACATGCAAACTCCAAGTCTCCTTTAAAAGTGCAAGAAATTTAACTTTACTTCCTGCCATCGTGTTTCCCTCCACTTTGACATTTTAGCAACTTTTGTCCTTGTTTAATAAATCTTTATTTTTCTGTTACAACAGGGAGAAACGGAGGAGGACCCATGAGCAGAATCAGGCGCAGGAAAGACAACGAGACAAGAGGATGCAGGAAGTAAAACTTGGGGTAAGAACTACAAATAAAACAGAAGTGAAAATACAACAAGACATGGTCGCTAATAAACAACAAGGAGGAAACAAGATAACTCATAATCAGGACAGAGGGAAATAGAAACATAGCAATGACACTCTCCTCGTCTGTCAGAGTCTTTCACGCCCGTTTCTTCACCTGGGAGTTTCACTCTATCGTTCCTCCTCTCTCGTGTTGTGTTTGGCAGTGAAAGCACCTGGCTCAGGGAACGCACGGGAAACAAAAAACCTGCAGACTCTCAATCTCATGACACCAGTTTGACATCTTCTCTGTAACCGGAGCTCACACAAACATTCCCTCACAATGTAGGAATGATAGACGACGCTTACGGAGGATCGTCGTACCTCAAATAGACGAGCAGGTTGTTAAAAAAAGAAAAGTTATTTATGGTATTGTGCTCAAACAGAAACTGGACAGGATGGGACTTGTGGTTTAGTTTTGTTGCTTAAATGTGAAACTTCTTAACGTTTTAAAGACTGATTAAAAGTGTAAATGTAGAACAGCTGCTCATAAAGATAACACAAACAATATGTGGTGTGTGTGGGTCGTTAACAAATATTAAGAAAAGATGTAAAAGTTACTCAAAACTAGACAAGAATTTTAAGTCTTTGTCTTGGGTTTCACTGCTGCCTCAGTGTGGTTTTAGTGTGTGCGTACGTGAGTGTGTGTGTGTGTAGAGGGGGTCTGTTCGGGCATGTTAGGGCCTCTAACACACTCATAGCTGGAGGCGATCTGGTTTAGTGGTTCAGCGTCTCAGTGAAACAACAATGAGCTATTTTAGTACCAAGAAGAAGAACTGGGTGAGACGTGAGATAGATCAAATGTGGAGGAAGAACGTGAGGCATAAATAGACAAAGTGTGAAAGCGCAGAGAGTCAAAGACGGAGGAAGAATTCAACACAGGCGAGAGTTAAAGACGGACAAACTATTAGAAGAGAAAACACAACGTGAGAGGGACGATGTAGGCGCCCTGGGGAACTCCCTGCTCTGGTTCTGACGTGGTTAAAAACCCACTTCATCCTCCCCTCTCCCCCAAACGCTCAGTTTAACAAGGAACAGCTGACTCCTACCAAACTGCCACAACCCTCATAAAACAGGAGAAACCACCAGAAGCCCCTCCACCTCCTCCTTCGAGACTCAAACATCCCCTCCACAGCTTCTTCTGAGCGCCGTGCACTAATCAAAAGAGTTCCCCACAAAGCTGTTTGTGTGTCGAACATCTATGTCGCTCACACTGTTTGACAGACACTTTATGGAGCAATAAAGGACGCTGAGTGCTTTACAGCATATCTGCATTATATAGTTCTTCTGATTTCAAGACCTTTAATGTGTTCGTTGCTCATTATGCAACAACGATTAAGCGGCCCTGGCATGAACTGTATTTCAAGACAGAAATTCACAGCATTCTTGTCCAGTTAGCTGCAAAATATTCAACTCCTGATGTCTTGTTTCACAAAATACAATAAGTTACACCACTTCAGATGAAATCAAGCTGCAAAACTGCACACTGAGAAGCTTTATCAAACAACATGGTCTGTTCATCGAACAAATCTGCCCACTTTTCTGCAAATCAACACTTCAATCACGTCTCATATATCTTGTTTCCGGTGCAGATACAGTAAGCTGAATCAGCTCTTTAAGAAACAAAGCTCACATCTGCACACACTATTTATTCTATCTGAATTAGAAATACCAAACATGCATCAGTTCCAGTTTATTTAATGTGAATATTTGCTGCTTTTCTGCAACTCCTCTGATGAAAAGTTGAGGTTTTAGGACGATATTAGTGATCCCAACGCTCAGATTTGGGACTTTCCACTGCGATGTCTCACCACAGCTAAGATTAATTCAAACAGTGGTGGAAATATTCTACTGATTGATCAGAAATGAGAATAATTTTAGGTTCCAGCGCTGAAACACAGCTCTCAGAGGAAGAGTCTGTTTTCTGGACTGAAGAATCCACCCTCTGCACCGGCTGACCCCTTCATCAAACCCACCACAGAAACATGAAATCATTTCAGCCCGCCTGACTTCTCCCCACTTCTCTTTTCTATCATATTTGTGAACAAGCCTCCCCCTCCTCACCCCAACACCCCCCCTCATCCCTCCGTCTCCAAACACCCGCTCCGAAGCACTTTGCGGTTTCTGTCGACTTTGAAACCAGAGAGCTGAATGGAGTCATTGTTCTTCATCTCTTTGGACTACAGGATGGAGGGAGGGAGGGAGGGAGGGAAGGAGGAGGGGTGACAGGAGATCAGCATCACCAACACTCATTCTCTCCCTCTCTCTCTCTCTCTCTGATCCTCGCGCTGCAGGTTTGGACTTGAGCAGTAACGGCTTTTTTTTCGAAAGCACAGATTTGGTCTGTTTGAGATGGAGTCGTGTTTTAGATTCGGAGCTCTCCTCGCCTTTAAATCGTCTCTGCGTGTCTCTAACTCGGATCGTCTGTCGTCTAATGTTTGGAGTTTCCTGTTGTGTTTCTGACACTTTGATCAGGGATGTTTAGAGGCAGACGGAGGGAACCAACACATGTAGAGTAATCTGAGTTTATCTGTCCGCTTACGACGAGCTGTCCTCCTTCTATCTCAATCAGATGTTACCTGACGTGCAGAAATGCTATCTTTGTGTAGACTAATAAAGGTTTTAACGACACCTTAAGACCCCTCCATAAAATGATTCAGCTCAGCGTATCAGTCTTCCTTTTCTAACACCTGCCACTCATCTTGATAAGTTGCCATCATTAAAGAGACGTCTTTCCTCAAAGCCCCATCGCCTGATGTGACACTCTCTTTGTTTTCGAGCTTCTTCTCTTCCTGCTCTCTCCTCCAACGGCCGTCGTTACTGCGACTTCCTGCTCTTAGGTCAAAAGTCTCACTTTGATAACCACAACTATTTCACTGATGGCCGCACCCAAATGGCAACACACAGAGAAAATGGTAAACAGCCCAGCCTCCCATTAAGATCAGGAGGGTGAATACAAGGCGAGCATTAAAGCTGTTTATTTAGCTCTTTGAAGAGAAGCCGTGTCGCTCTGCAGGTTTCAGATCCACTGCAGTAACTCTCTGTCTGCTGCAGCCTGATCATCGCTCAGTCGTTTCCTGGAAAAATCTGTCCTAATGTGCAAACACAGGTTCACACACAGGCTGCGAGATTTCAAACACACACACACGCACACACACTGCTCTGTGCTCCGGCCCTGAACCTGCTCATCCCACCACAGCGCTGACCTCTGACCTCGGGCATGCTACGATAAAGCCGAGTCTGTCGGAGATGTCTCAACGTTTACATTCCTCCGTCTGAACGGCAGGTCACCCTCGGGTGCCTCCGCTGATACTACACACGACCTCCCACACACACACACACACACACACACGCTGAGATCATACCAATCACTCATTCAATAAAAGGCAAATTCAGGAGTTAATCTCAGACACACTGCGAGTTCATTTAGAGGAGAAGTTCGTCACTCAGCGTCTCTGAAAACTTCAGTGTTCGTTAAGCCGAAGAGATGAAAGCTACAAAGTCACATGAAGACTCTTTCAAACAGCGTGCACGACTTTTTTTCAGGGTCAGAGTCTAATGATGTCTTTCTGGAGGCAGGTCTGACTTGTGTTTGCAGCACACCAATCAAAGTACCGGCGTGCCCGGCGTGCTGAGGTTACCTTAAGTCCTGATTACTTGAGTTCAGTGCACGGTGTGAAAATAAGAAGCGTATGCATTAGGACTCCGAACCTTGGGTCTTCTGCAAAATCAAGCCAATTCAGATTTTTTAAAAAGCAAAATATTGCACGTTCCTGCAAAACAAACATGCTTTCACTGTTTCATAAAAGAAGCTGGCTCTAGTTTGCAAAAACAAACATAAGCAACCTTAAACATGCAACAAAAACAAGTTTGTTTTCTTCTTCTTCAACAGACTCGTGGTCCAGTCCAGCCTTGCATCCTGACATGAGATCCTCCCTCAAGACCACACAGGTGAGCTCCTTTATTTTTAGGTCACATCGCCCAGCTCTAACCTCGCTGATCTTTGCATTCACCTTTATTTTAAAGATGCACAACAGAAGACATTTAATCCATGCAACTACATCCTCGTTTACTGTAAGACTCAGACACACAGTTACTGGAAACTACACTGACAGAGAGTTTCAGAAACAGAAAGATGGAGCGCTAAAGTTCGATGAAGGATACATAAACAAGGTCAATCTGACAACGAGGGGTTAAAAACAGTTCAGAGGAGTTTGGCAACGAATTTCAGGGAAGTGTTTACGCTCAGAAACCCCGAAAAGCAGAAGGTCACAAAGTGCATCCACACCCAGAGAGGTACGAGAACACAGGAAGGAAAGAGAGAGAGAGAAAGAAAGAAAGAAAAACATCTGACGTTCACCGCAACACAACTGAGGGAAATACGGCTAATTTGCTGTAGTTGCTGCAGACACACACACAGATATCTATAAACACACACACACACACACACACACACACTTAGCCTCGCGTGCGAACTTTCAATCCCCGACATCCTGAGCCGAGAAAGGAGAGGAAGGAGGCCGGCGGAGGAAAAGACAAGGAGAGAGAGGGAAAACATTTAGTATGATTATTGTGTGTGTGTGCGTGCGTGTGTGTGTGTGTGTGTGTGTGTGAAAGTGCACACTAGTGAGAGCTGCCAAAGTGTCTGATATGCCTTTACTGGCATTCGAACAGTTTGCATGATTACATGTTCCCCAATTTGGACCTGCTAAATGTTATTATACAGAAGATACTGATGAGGGGGGAGGAAGGAGGGAGGAGAAGAAGGAGGGGGTGAGAGGGGAAAAAAGAAAGAGAGGGGAGGCAGGAGGAAGTGGAAAAAGAAAATAGGTTTAGGGAGGTGAAGGGGGGAGGAAATAAAAGGGAGGAGGAGCAGAGCAGGGGAGAGATGTGCAGAGACAAAAGGAGGAGGAAGAAGAGGAGGGGGGAGAGACGGAAACTAAAAGGAGGTGAAGCAGATATTTTAGAAGAGAGGTGAGGAAGAGGAGGAGGAGGAGAAAGAAACAGTCTTTACTTTCAGCTGATTAATCAAACAGAAATAAGAAGTAAAGGATCATTCAGTAAAACGTCCGTCTGCACCGAGCCTTTAGATTAATAACAGATCTTTGTTGTTCCTTAATAATCTCACTCCCCTAAAAGCGTCCTTTCAAACCCGTTCATGAGTTTCTCACGGCGGCGCTTTGTCTTGATGCAGAAACATGGTGACAACTTTAAGTGTTGCTGGAGGAGGTTCAGTGTTTGTTATTATCGCTGGCGGCAGCTCTGATTGTAATCCAGTAAAGCCTCATGAGCAGGACTCACTGTGGCAGAGATTAGCAGGTAGGCTTTGATGTCGTTTCAATCTTAATTTAACATTTACAGCAATAATTTAAAGTCTGCTTCTAACGCCTCGGACCCACACGGGTGTTTTAGAGGTTTGAAGGGGATAACTTTCATCTGACTGTTTCTGATCGGGAGCAAAATCGATTAAAATCCAAAGTTTCATGATTGATTCACAAACAGACGAGAACCGGACGAGCTGCTGCTCCATTCAGGAGATGAGTCAGACAATATCAGAGTTCATTCATTCTCTCTTTTAACCAGTCGGTAAGTGGGGCACCTAACCAGGCAGTAAGATATGCAGTCAGTCAGGAAGCTAAGACAACAAGTGTGTATCAAAAGTAAGTCAGTCAGTAAGTCAGTAAACCTGTGAGTCATTGAACTGCCAGAGCTGCCAGTCACTGATCAAGACACTGAGTCAGTGAGTCAGAGAAACAGTCAGTTAGAGAAACAGTCAGAGAAACAGTCATTCGCTCCCTGGCCTGCTCTGGGCCCAGCAGCTTGGCGGTCTGGTTGTAGCCCTGAGTGCTGACTGACAGGCACTCAGACAGGCCGGGCAGGCAGCCAGTGGCGTTGCGTGTAAAGAGTTTATTTAGACAAGAGAGCTAGGGGGGGAGGAGAAGAGGGAGAAGGGAGCAGAAGAGGGAGGAGGGAGGCAGAGGAGGGGGAGAAGGGAGGAGGGGTCCAAAGATGTTTTGTTCAGGCCTGAGGGATCACTCCTGCTGCAGAAAGAGGAGAGGTCTCACTCCTGTCAGAACTCGAGAACCCAAATGAAAGGTTAGAACCGAACAGAACCAGGCGAGCTGAGCAGATGTGATCTTTTATAAACTCTGACTGTGTGTGTGTGTGTGTGTTTGTGTGCACAGTTTACATAAGACTTTTACACTTCAACACACACACACACACTAATACTGACATGCTTGTGTGTGTAAATGTATGCACACACACACTTGATGTTACAGATAAAATGTGCAATAACACATACGAGAGAACACACCCGAAAACACGAGTGAGAGCTGTGTGCCACACTCCTCTGTGTGTGTGTGTGTTTTTGTACTTTAGATGGAAACACTATCAGTTTGATCAGATGAGTTGGCTCGATCTAATGTGCTCTCTGCAGTGTGTGTGTGTGTGTGTGTGTGTGTGTGTGTGTCTGATCATGTCAAAGTGATAAGCTTCCTCTGCCAAAGATTCTCTCTCTCTGTCTCACTCTTTTCTTATGTCTCTCGCCCTTTTTTAGCACCGCAGACATTTTTAAACGAGGCCAAAGAGCCAGAGAGTTCATCTGTGATTTAGGTTGAAATAAAGAAAACCAGCTGGTTAATCTGTGAGTTCACTAACCGATAAACTAGTTACTAAGTTACTGAACTGGTCAAAGTTACAGCCTGCCATTAAGAAGGCGGGTTTGAGAGACGTTCAGGTGCGATGTGAGAGACGTTCAGGTGCAATGTGAGAGACGTTCAGGTGCGATGTGAGACGTTCAGGTGCGATGTGAGACGTTCAGGTGCGATGTGAGAGACGTTCAGGTGCGATGTGAGAGACATTCAGGTGCGATGTGTGAGACGTTCAGGTGCGATGTGAGAGACGTTCAGGTGCAATGTGAGAGACGTTCAGGTGCAATGTGAGAGACGTTCAGGTGCAATGTGAGAGACGTTCAGGTGCAATGTGAGAGACGTTCAGGTGCAATGTGAGAGACGTTCAGGTGCAATGTGAGACGTTCAGGTTCGATGTGAGAGACGTTCTAAACGAGAAGCTGCACAGTGATTTAGAGGAAAGCCGCCCTACCTCAGCCGCTTCCTGCCACGTGCTTGGTGGCGGGCGGTAAAACCCAGAGAAGATTCCTTAACCTGATAAAACCCAAGTTTTACCCGGTCAGGACTGATCTTAGGTTAACGGATTAGACCTTTCACATTCAACAATCGAAAAGGAAACTTGATCCTGTGACTTTGCAGACTCATCTCGGCGCTCGGCTGAGGTTTCAGAGTAAAACATGAAGAGTCAGATGAAGAGTCATTTATTTGACGTGGCTCGGTTAACACGGCGGCTTTAAAACCTTAAAACGAGACGCTTTCTTGTTGGAGATGATGCCACGTGCTGCGGGTGCAAAAAAGGCGGAAGTGGTGGCACCATGCTGCCACTGTGGTGAAACACACACTCACACACACACACACATAGGGTATGTAAATGTAGGCTCATCATTTCCCCTGTTGCCGGCAGAGTGATATAGAGATGTAGGTTAAGTGAAGGCGGTGAAAATGGCAGCAGTGGCACTGAACGCCTCCGGAGCGGGTAGTGGAAGAATCAGAACTTTAAATCAGAGTCTTATATTGCGCGTCTTTGGACTTATTCATCATCTTTAATGTGTTTTTAAATCCTCATGATCTGAGAAAACATCCTCTTTCTTACTCGTTTGAAAACTGAGAACATTTAAAGGCTCTGATTTTAAAATGTAGACATCCTTTACATTGATTTAAGCTTTAACTTGTGTGTTTGCATAAACGAAGGCAGGGTTGAATACATCACACACCGAGTGTAAAGCCTGGAGTGAGAAAGTTCAGCTGGATGTTTCAGCGGAGGAGTTATCAGACTGTTCGCTCCCTGCAGCCTCCCACACAATCAAATCCAGACTGCACACCTGCGAATAACACAGAAATGTGATATGCAAAGCTAATATTTGTCTTTTATTTGGTATTTGATATCATCCTCCCTGATCACTTCGGGAGAAAAACAGTCTGGAAAAACCTGAAAACCTCATAAATTAAATCTGAGACTGAAGTGAGTCACTTTAACAGCTGCAGACTCCAGTTTAAGAGGAACACTGAGTTTTAAGAGTAAAACAGATCGAATAAGAGATATCAGAGTATCAGTGAGGTACATCTGATGTCTGACACTTCACAGAAAAATAAACCACATTGACTTTAAATTCTGCAGATGAGGAAGGAGTCCGTTTTTTACACATCTGAAACTTGCAAGCTGCGATTTGCAAACAGAATCATTTCCTCTCCGGTGACAAAGAGCTTGAAGATATCATTTCTCAGGCCTGATGAGGACGCTGCCTTCATCATGCATCGACTGAAGCTGCAGAAATATGGATAGTCACAGGCTTGAGTTTTATTTTCAAGCGTCTCCGTTCAACCAGATGAAGCTGCACGTCAGTCTTTAGACGTTTAGGCGACCAGCAGCTCAGTGCACAGCCCTCAAAGACCTGACAGACGACATAACTCTGTATTTTTACAGCCGCAATTCCCCCCGCTCTGTGTGTTTTGAGTTGTGAGTAATGTAGCTCTGAGTCAAAACCTTCAGAAGATTTAAAATAATCATTTGAGAGTCTGTTTATGACTGTTCCTTCTTGATTGCTTCTGTGATCAGAGTTCGCACCACAAAGAGAAAGTGAGTCGTCCTTTCGGCTTCGGTTTGTCTGATTCCTGTGAATTAATTTCTAGGCCTGGTCGTCACGCTGAGACTTATGACAGCTTATTAAACTGCTTCCTTCCTGAAACATTAAAATGAAATACCACGCTGAATTCTTGCCTCACATCGGAGGCCGGTGATTATCTCTGTTTTCTTATCTTTATTTACACAAAGGAGAGCAGAGACCGAAGCTGTTCTCTGAGCTTAGCAGGTTTAGTGTTCCTCAGATAATAACCGCGTTCACACTCAGCAGAAATCCTGAATCAGTCTGCAGCAGGTTGTTGTTTTGAGTCTCTCTGCATGTTGGTGTTGTTGCTTTAGAAGCAGCACAGGTGAGGACACAGTGAGAGGTGAATGCAGTCAAACAGGACGGGTGGGTTCGTCCCTGCACGTCCACACCAGGAATGTTACTCAAAGTCAAAGTAACAGTTCTTACAACCACACACACACACACACACAGATGCAACCACATATTCAGCTACTGTGCAAACACAGAATTAATTAAGCTACTCCACTTAGTCTGGCAGAGAGGTAACACATATTTGTACATAAACTCCTCTTACCTGTGTGAGGTGAGTGCAGAGGAAGGATGAGGTCATGAGACATGGAAGAGAAGAGAAATAGAAATCATTAGAGGGACGCAACGCTCTGCAGCGCTCTTTTTAAAACAGCTGTAATCTGCCGGTGACCTGCAGGAGGTTTGAGTTTGAGAAATGATGGCGGCCTGTAGATTAATGAATGAGCATGAGGCGGCTGAATGTAGCATGAACTGGTCTTGATATAGGGTTTGTTTTGGTTTGCGAAACATGCTAACGTCTGCCTTAAAATAAATCCCCGGTTATTTTAAATCAAGTTTTGAGAGTTTGATGCTGAAGGGAGACTTCCAGGGATGCAAACCAACTCTTAAGACCTCTAGAAGCCCCTCTGTGTGTGAGCTTCAAGGTGATATTAAACATGCAAACAAGGACAAAAGCACAGAGCAGCAGGGGAGTCAGGTCATACAGAAAACTACAGGTGAATAATTGTCAAGCAGTTTGCAGTGAGATGCATTTCTAACCTAAAAGAAGCTGTGAGTGAAAAGAGGATTACTTTCGGTTTATTGAAACGCTGGTAATCAAGTCTTGCGGTTCGTCATGCCGGTCTGAATTACATGAAGAACTTCTTCCACAATCGGCCTTAAAAGAAACGTTCTAATCAAAATACAGGATGAAGAAAACTCTGTGTGCTTCTCTACTCTTCCCTCTTCGAATGCCAAAGCCCACCAGAAGAAAAAGGGGCATTTTCCGTTTGTTTGTGGCTCCGAAAACCGACCAAAGTATTCACTTAGTGTCACGAAATCAAACCTCTGAGACGACGGAGCCAGAACTCTGCAGAAATGTGAACTCGCTGAACCTCCACTTTGATTTCTAACCACGATCTGAAGAGACACCTTTTCTGCCAAACGCACTTCAAAGTGAAGCTTTAAGACCCCGCAGCCATCTTCACTCCACACTCACGACACAGAGAGAGCTTTTCTTTAATTATTATTGCTCAACAGACATCAGGCTTCCATTTTCCTCTCCTAAATAGATTTATGGTGTTTAGGAATGAGCCTCTCGCAATGTAAACTCTGAGACGGCCTCGCCACAGAACTCCCCAAACCTAAACATCCAGAGGGGGACCGGAGGGAGCGTCTCATCCCCCGACGCAGCCACTGAGACTCTGGATGGCATCAACACAAAGAGAGAGAGAGAGATGGAAAAGAGAGAGAGAGAGAGACTGCTCCTCCGTCTGTAAACAGATGATGGAGAAGAATATACGACAACTCTTTAGACCAGAGCGCTGCAGGAAAACTTGTTTCACATCACAGAGTCAAAAGTCTTTAGATATTTGCAGAGTGCACCAGAAAATGCACAACTACCATTCCTCTCCTCCTCCTCTTCCTCCTACTCCTCCTCCTTGTCTCTCAGCTGTGTCTGTCACTTTCTCCTCTCCTCGTTCATTCATGTGAATTCACCCTCCGGCCTTATTTTCCTTCAGACTCACATTTCATTTTCCGCCCCCTCTCCTCCTCACTTTCCGTTATTCTTTGTGTGTGTGTGTGTGTGTGTATGTGTATGTGTGGAAACCCTCTGTGGTTCCTCACAAATACCAACAACTAACATCACACTGTGATCTTAATTTAATGATTCCTTCAAAAGCCACAAAAATGAGCCAAACAGAAATTAAATCCTTAGCTCAAGTTGACGTTTGATCCTAAAACTAGAAAATAATCTGAAGTTAAAGTTGATAATGTTTTGTTTTCTTTCTCTTCTTTTTTATAATCCTTTTGAATTTGGTGTTACATGAGCAGTAGAAAGGGGGACAACCATGACGGCTAAAGCTGACATTTAATTTCTGTGGCTCATGCATGACAAAGCAAATGTCCAATCAGCCTTTTGGGTGTGAGCTCTGTGCCCCCGAGCCAGAAATCCAAATATGAGACACCGGATCTGCCCGTCTGGGTCGGGGAATCTCTCACCTTCTCCCTCTGAGCGTCTCGGTGAGGGCGACAGGTTTTATTCGGCTCCGCTCTAACTCCACACGCGGCTAAAAATACATCTGCAGAGCGCTGCTGCGACCATGGATGCTGATCATTCGAGAGCTCTGTCAGCTGCTGCTACACGAAGCTGAATAGGAAACACATGATAAGCTGACTCAGAAGGGGTGACGGGTTTATGTGTGTGTGTAGATAACCGCTCCTTAATGCTGCAGAGTTCAAGCTCTCTTTTTAAAACATGAATACAGACTTCTAAACTGCAGGAAAGTTAACCTGAGTGTTTAAAAATGTGTGTGAGGTGCAGAAATGTTGTTTCACTTCTCAGAAAGTGTCTGTGAAAGACTCTGACCTCTGACCTCTACATGCAGCAGAGGCACATTTCACAGGACTGCATTCTCAGGTGTTTGTGGATCTCTTACAGAGTGTTATCAGGTTTGATGCACAAAGGTTAAAGATGTTTGGTGTAAAGTTGCAGCTGAATGTGGTTTCTGGTGCAAAACAGGATGAATGACTCAGCAAGATGCTGCAGGGAGAGAGATATCTACAGAGATATAAATCCAAAACCAGGAGAATAATTCATGTGCATGAAATAATATAAAGAATGAAATCAAGGAGCAGAGATAAAAGCAGCTTAGAGAAAGTCTGAATCAGGACGACACATCTCATTTCTGAGTGTTTGTGTGTCCCTGATCCGATCACTTTCACTCTGGAGAACTCAAACCCTGTGCGATACTTTCCATGTCAGCACAGACTCTTTTCTGCAAAGTCATACCGTCAGAATAACCCACAGTTCTTGAATGCAGCCCATGTGTTTTGCAGAGTCAGTGTTTATTCCTAACATGTGCTCTGTTTCCTGCAGGACCTTACAGGGTTAAAGCTCCCCTCTGCAGCGAGTACAGCGATTACACAACCGCAGCCATTGTTTTGGTGTTTGGGCCCGGCGGCGAGGAAGGCCAGTTTGCCGACATGTCTGAACCAGCTGGAAGGAGGCGCCGGCTCTTCTTTCATCTGCAGGAGCTCAAGTATGTAAACATGGAGAGAGGGGAGAGGAGCAGAGACTCACCGGAGGAAAGAGGGAGAGAGAGGGAGAGAGGGAGAGAGTAGCGTTTAAAACCGGGACGGCGGCCGAGAGATTTACTCTGAGAACACGAGACATGAGCTCATCTCTCTGCTGCCTCCAGATGGTCTTCATCACCAAACAGAGAGAGTTTCTCTGCAGAATCTACCTGCAGGACAGATTTAGAAAGCCACGCTGTAATGCTCAACGAGTCAGCATCTTTAAATATCACTTCTGTCACCAACAGAGCTGCAGGTATTATTCTATTATCAACAAACTGAAGGATCCTGAAAATGATCTGATAATGTCAGAGCTCTCTAAATCATGAGCCGTCTTAGTGAACGAGGCTGAACTCTTCTTTCTTTCAGTAGAAGTCAAACTAAAAAACAAAACCTGAACAAATCACAACATTCGAGCTGCGTCTGAGCGGATCCACGGTTTGATATTGACTCTCCCCGTGTTATAGAAACGCTGATAATCTGCGTGTTGATTCTGAGAGTCATGGTGATTCCTGCAGCAACACGCCAACACCTACAGCTGGATTATCTACTGTAAACCGTCACACACACCAAAAAGCTGCATCATTAATACCTGCAGAGTGTTTCCTGAGAGACTTTAATTTCCTGATTATCTGTTGTGAACATCTTTAGCTGTGCTTTAAGATTCCCCAGAGTTAAAATGAATGCAGTTTCACCTCCTTATTCTGGTTAAAAGGAGAGTTCAGGTGGTATTTAAAGAGCTGAGTCACCCTGCAGACTAAAACATTTATCTGAGATTAAGAAAATAAGAAACTCTCTAAACATGAAGTCATGTTTGTGACCGTAAACCCTTTCAAAATAAAACAACAGAAGTGAAAACAGATCAAATTCAGAGTTCTGCAGGGCTGCGTTGTGAAACTCTTGGTGCTGATTTCACAAGACGGCGTTCAGCTTCACTCTCAGATAAAAAGCCTGGCTGAATCCTCTTCACACCTTTCAGCTCAGGGGGACGGTTATTTTTCTTTTCCTCACTTTTGTTTTAACTTTTCTTTGGCGTCCGATCACAGCCGGGGAGTTTTAAGAGAACATGACAAAGAAAAGAAGAGTTTGAGATGGTGATGCAGACTTGGCCCAACAGGCCCCCTTTTTTAAAACTTGTGGCTGATATCCCTATCAATTACACAACTTTGATTTAGAGATTAGAAATATTCCCAGAAAGGCTGCAGAGACAGCTGGGAAACACGGAGCGAGGGAGGGCGGAGGGGTTTAGAGAGATCTGCTTGGACAGGCTTTTTTTGTTTTCATGCTTTGGAAAGAAGACAAAGATGAAGAAGTGAGAGAGACGACGGCAGATGTAGAGCGATGTAAACTACTGATTACATTAATGCAGCTCAGATTGATTTTAATCTGGGATGTCTTCCCTGCGGCGGATCCAGTTTCCAAAGTTAGACGACATGAAAATCTGCGGTTATTAACATGAATCAGTCTGTGCAGTAAAACAACAACACAGAGGAGACTGTGTTTGTTCACTGGGGAATCAAATCTGATAACTTCATCTTGGTTTATTGGAAAGTCGGCTGCCTAAAACAACTCAGGTGTCTCTCTCCTCCTGCTGCTCGGTAAACTTTAACTAGCTAGACTTCACTCTGTTGAGCTTTTGCACATTAACATGACAGGACTTCTGCAAATTAAAAAAAAAGCATGCTTTAGTTTTCCTTGTTTTTAGATATTTGCTGAATAAAACTCCTTAAACTCAACTTCAAACTGCAGACACGCTCTGCAGCGAGTCGAGCTCCTGCTGCAAGATTTAAACGACTGATCAGTTAAATCTGTTTCCCATGAATCTGTAATTAAACTAAATTGTTGCTGCAGGAATTAGAGTCAAGTTCCTGCAGCACCACACTGGAGCTTTGTTTCAAAAGACTCATAAACGTCAGAAATTAACGATAAAATCTTGATTGCATGCGGAGAAAAGAGTCAAAAGATGAACATGTGAGCACGCCGTCTCAGTTTCTCTCCTCTGTGATGAAAGACGAGTCGTTTCTGGAGATATTCTGTGAGGCGTCGAGCAGCAGATCAGGTTCTTGCTGCATCAAACCGTCTTCTTCGTCACTTTGGCAGCTCTTGGTTCACTTAATGAGCCACACATACTTGCCTGGCTGCCTATGTAAACTCTCATTCATGAGCTGGGGGGGGCGGGGCTGAGCGGCTGCCAGTAATTTTCCACCATAAAGATCGAACTAAACTCACTTCCCTGTCATTAAAACCACGGAGCCGCTGCAGCTCCAGACGTGCAGGGAGAGCAGGGGGAGTCCCAGACCTTCAAACACACACACACACACACACTCTGCATAGATTTATAAATCAATACCTGCTCTTGTCGGCTGATTAAAGCTTCTGTAAGTGTTTAAAATGAGCCTTAGATTCATGCTCTGCAGGGGAGGCACACTTCTGCAACAGGTGGTTAGCAGCCACCGGTCTCCACACATGCTGAATTAGGATTTATGACTCTAGTGCCAAAAACACAGAGTGCAAAAACAGCTGGTGAGCGACATTCAGGGAATTCAAACACGCTTAAATCAAGAGAGTTTACCTCGTGCATGACAATACTTAATCTTTACATCGTTCAGCTTGTAGAGAAATCTGAAACTGACCATATTCGATGTGTCTTGTGATGAAATCTTTGCAAAAAAGCAGCCATGCTTCTGAAAGATTCTGAAGACACTCGACAAACAAACCCTTCTGTAACCGCTCAGGTCTTCATCTGAGGGTCGAATCCGGATTCATCCTTTTGCCTTGTTTTTGCTGCGTGATCATTTCGTCCTGTCTTGTTCTGGCTTGTTGTTCCTTTAAATGAGGTAATATTGACTTTAGACCCTGTGTGATTATGTAACGACCTCTGTGTGCTCACGTTAAGACTGATTACTGTTTCATTAATCCAGATGCTGATTGGGTGCAGCTCTATTATCTTTACGCGCAGGGTCTACTTCTTCTCACGTCACCTGTGACTGAAAACTAAGGCTTTATTTGGCGGTTATATCCGCTCATTAGTAATCTATTTCTTCTTGTCTGCAGCTTGACTTTTCAAATGCTTCGTCTGCATGCTTTACTCCATACGTTTCACTCTTTCTCATGTTTTATCTCTCTTTATATTCAACATTTTTCCCCTCAAAGTGAAGTTTAAGGTCACTTCATCTTTGTAAAATACGCCCTAAACTTCACCTCATCACACTGAGTCTTCCTCTGGTGCAGGAGTCCGAAGAAAGCAGAGATCGATGTTGAAAAGAAATGATTTAAAGAGCTTCCAAGAAGAGAACATCACAGAGGACATGCCGCTGCAGTTTAATCTTGACAGCATGAAGATGTAGAAACAAACAACATCTTCAAAAGACAAAAAGAGGCTAACAAGGTTTAATGAGACACTCCCAACTCTCATTTCGTGACCTGTCGTCATCCCTGGACGGCGTCTCTGACCGATCGCAGCTCTTGGCAGGCGCTCGTGGTTATATAAAAAGGGTCGTACATCAGCAGGTCTCAGATTATCTACAGCGAGGAGGAGGGGCCAAGCCTGAGCGACAGATTTGGGTCGATAAAGAGGAAGTGGAGTCAGGAAGCAGCTTGTTCCTCGGAGGAAAATGAGATCATGACAGCTCAGCGTCCGTATCCTGACGAGGACTTTTTCTCTCTCTGATGAAGAGTCATGTTCAAGCGTCAGAGCAACTTTTCACTGTTTGCTCCTAAAGACTTCATTAATCATCACAAACAGTTAATCAACCAGGAGTCATTTGTTTCAGTCTGACTCAGAGACAAGTGTTTGAAAATATTTACGTGAGTTTATTTATTTGACTTTAAGAGGCTCGAAGTGTCTGACTCATTGTTCCCTGATTTCTGCAGAAGAGGAGTCTGAAATCTTGACCTTCATGCATGAAGGAGCTTTCAGCCTGACTTTAAAACCTCAGCTGTGATTTAATTATCTCCTCTATCTCATCTTGTGGTCACATTAGTCACAAATTTCGTCACAGGTCGACGGTGCACACAGTTGCTTAGCTACTTCAATGTTTTGCATCCGCTCCTCTTCCAAGAAAGTCGTCTATATCTTTCACAAACACGTCAATTCCTGCTCAGACCGGGGGCTTTTGGTTCCAAGGAAGCCTTGTTCATGAGGTCTTCTGTGGAAATGCATTTGTGTTTCTACTGAAAATCTATTCCCAGGACATTCAAGATGCTCAAACTGCACAAGCTACATTAAGATATCCCTCAGAGGTCTCAGCTCAGCTCTGATCGCTGCCTTCTTCTTCTTCTTCTTCTTCTGCCTTGAAACAACGAGAAGCAACCAAACGTCTAAATCACGAGCTGTCGGATGGACATATGGAAATCTACAGCGACACGCAGAGCAGTCGTGTGCAGCAGCTGGGCGAGTTTTCACTCCCGGAGAATCACCACAACGTGCGGCTCGTTTGGCTCGTTTGGTTAATTAGCGGCTGCAGATTGGAGTCAGCTGTGGGGTTCGATCGGGGAGAGATCCAGCAGGCGCTCTGCTCGCAGATTAAAGCCAAGACTCCATGTACTAAAAGCATTCTGGCAACTTGTGCTGCATCTTTTCTGATCTAATTTAAACTCTTTATCTTCGGTCTGTTCTTCACCGCAGATTCAGAGCACATCACGTCCTGTCCCTTTTTTTTAAATTACAGCCCGTCTCCTCAGCCCCGTTTAGCCCCGTTTGCACCGGCTGTGTTTGGTTCAGAGGTTAGCAGACACCTTTTTCTCTCTTTGCCCCGGGCGCTTCCTCCCGCCCTGACTTCCTCTGACAAACATAACTTCCTGTAAGACACAGAGGAGAGATTAGTCAACGTGTTTTACAGGTTTCCCTCGATTTACTGAGGAGCACGTGGAGCTCTGCAGTCTGCTCTCTCTTACTCTCTGACTTCTCCTCTGTCTTTTTATTCACTTCATGTTGTTTATGCCTCTGCTCCAGCCTCAGCGTCCTACGTGCAGCTTCGTGTGTAGACAGAAATAAACTCACAGAGAACCTCGGCTGGTTTTGGTGTTGGTTAAATGTGCCGTGTGGTTTTCTGGGTTGTTCCTTTCTCTCTCTAATACGAGCTTGAACAGACTTATTATCTTTGCTGAAAGGATCTCTTCTGCCTCTTGGCCATGCTGTGACCTCTGCTCACAGTTTGCACACAAGTCGGTCAGAGCAGCCTTTTTAACTTCATGAAAACCCTCGACTGGCAAAGTTTCCTTCACTCATAACCTCGTCCTGTGTGTCTGAAGGCGTGCTGCTCTCTCTCTCGCTGACAGATGCCTTGTCTCCTCTGCTTCCTTTCAGGTACGACACGTTTTTCATCATGTTTGTCGTCGTGTCTGCTCGAGGTCTGTGAGGACAGCTGAGCGAGACGAGGATGCAAAACGTCTCATTTTCATGACAGAGATAAAAACAATCTTAACAAGGCTCGGGTGAAGTATCTCAAAACTCAAACAGAGCAAACATAAACAGCTTTCTACTACGACTACTCTCCTCTTGCAGCGATTAATCACCACAGAGCGGGACCTGGACTCGGTGTGAGGAGCCGAGCATGCTGGGTAAAAGATGAGTAAGAGTTTAGTCAGGGCGCAGATGAAAGAGAGCGAGGCCGTTTCATTGTTTGCCAGCTTTATGATTGTTGTCTGCGCGAGGAGGAAAGCTCAGTGCAGAAACAACAGCATGGCACGAAAACAAAGTGCGCCTACCAGAAACAGATGATGTCACTGATAGGAGGGATGAAAAGAGACGGACATGTGTGATTGATTAGTGATGCCTGGCACCAACTAAAGAGGCCTGATGACGGAGGGACCGGAGATGTTTCTCTCTGAAGTGTCCTCTTGATGTAATCCGGTTTAATCCTGCTCTCTCTTGAAACTACAAAAACCCTCCAAGCAGACATCAGATAATCCCTCAAACAGCAAAACTCTACAGGACTCCATTACCCAGAATTCCACACACTCATTAGAGACACACACACTGTGGTGTTCCCCAGATGCCTGGGCAGGTTTCAACACGAGCGCCTGTCTGTTGTTTTGACTGCGACGCTCGGTGCAGAGGGTCTGCAGGTCCGATGTTATCTCACTGGGTGTGCTGGACTTCTTCCAGGACTTATTCCAGGACTTCTTCCAGTACTCATTCCACAACAATGATACCAAACAAAGGCATGTCTCTGTGCTACATGAACACCTCTCCTCTGTGAAAGGCTCTTTGTCACACGTCTTATCTGCTCTCGTCTTTTATTTTATGTCTGCTCTGTTCTCGTCTACTTTTGTCTGAGCTGTCAGAACCGGTTTGTTGCGGCTTCCAATGTCCCTCTGTTGGATTTTTTCTCTCCTGCCAGTACAAATATTGATGCTCAGACTCCTCCGACACAAACCAGTTCTCTCTCTCTTGATCCTCTTCCTCTTCACTGAAGAAATGGACATGCTCGATTGAGAGAAAAATCAACTATGAAAACAAATCTCTCTGCAGCATCAGGCCTCTCAAGACAGCTTCATAATGTGGGCATAAGAACTACAGAAAGTCCCTGATACTCCAGTCACTTTCCCTGACTTTCCCTGACCCAACCCCACGGCTGGATTTAGCTCTCCAGCAGCCTTCAGCTTGGCCTCAGGACGCAGCAGCTCCCACCAAACGCAGTAAAACCAGCATCTGCTTCCTGACGGCGGCGACTGCAGCAGGACTGTTTTACAGCTGATACTGCCTTTGTTTCACGAGTTATTGTGCAGCGACGCCGTGTGTGACAACATCAGACACAACCACAGAAAACCTGGACAGCGTCTGCCGACACCTCGAGTCAGCCTGTCCGTCAAAAACAAGCAGAGGAGGGACAAGACGGAGGAAAGACCACGCTCCTGTTCCATCGCCTGCAGTTTAAGTCTGCACCTCCATCAGCTCAGAGGATTTATTCTCCACCATCTCCATCACTGACCATCACACAGGTCAAAGGTCACGCTCAGGGTCAATAGAGGAAGCTTGACGACCTACAGCATCTCCTCTCTGCTGGGATTTCTGAAAGCGCCCGCTGGAAACACATCTGGAAAACGCATGAGCAGAGAGAAAGAAAATACTGACAGTGTAACAAAGAAAAAAGTGTCTACAGGCATGTACGCCAGTGTGTGTGTGTGTGTGTGTTTCCTGAGGCCCAGCAAAGGAGGGAAGTTCAGCCGAGCTATTATAAGACCACAAATTACGGCTCTCCACAGCCAGAAATCTGCTCTGCCGGGGCCTCATCATCAGCAGCAACAATGAAGAGTTCAGATAAAAAAAACAAAAACACATCCAGGCTGGAAAAACGACAAAACCTCAAAAATCATCCGTGCTGATTTCAGAAAACACAGAAACACACGCAGGAAGCTCATCAGAGACGAGGAGCTGAGTGAAACACAGAAACATGGATCATCATTTTTAATCCGTCTCATCCTTCACATCTGTCAGTCCCTCTCAGGTGTGTTTAAACTTCTTTATCCAGACTGAGTCGAGTAAACATCTCCTCCCTCATAAATGATACGGCCACATGAGAACACAACGCTGCTTTGTCTGCACTTCATCTTGACTTGTCTCCTCCGTCTTCATTTCAGACGCACAGAAATAAAAAAGGAGAACACAGAACGTCGCTTCTTGCATCCTCCTGAAGTTCTTTTGTTTCTCTTCGTGGTTCATTTGTGACCTTTGTTGCTCTGCCTCCTCAAAGCGGTTGTTTTGTGGTATTCTGAGGTGGTTTTGTATCTTTGTTGTTATTTTGCATGACTATGTGGTTGTTTTTGTCACTGAGGAGAGTAACTTTGTGCAGCTTTGTGCTCTTTCTGTGCGCGTCTCCTGGGCTTTGCATGGCGATACCTTACAGCCATTTATTTGTGGGTTTTGTATTTTTAAATGAGGAAACAAAAGCAGAGGAACAGAGCGTGTGAAGTCCTGCAGTCTTGAGAAGCTTGCATCGTTTCTGATTTGAAGCCGGCTGGTTAACGACGATGTTTTTGCAAAAAGAAAAGGCGAAAGAATCAAAGAAAGCTGAGACAGAAGAACCATGGAGGACAAAAACTTCTGCACTTTCGGGAGGTCTGCTTCAGAGAGCGCCCTCAGTGTCAAACAAAGCTTCTAGTTGTGAGCGGCGGCCATGGGATCGAACCCTCGGGCTTTTCCCATCAGCCCCTGAGCCCGTCCCGCGGCTCGCCCCGGAGGGAGCCGGACGACGGACACAGAGCGTCTCTTTCTCAGCCACATCCTGCCGGGACGACCAGACGGCCTGGCCTTCCCATGAGCCTTTGCACTCCCAGGTCATCTTTGTTCACTGAGAGGCATGCTGGGAAATTCGCCATCAGACGGTCTCTGGTGTTTTGGTTTCGCCGCAATCACAAAGGAGGATTCACCACAGCCGCAGACACTCGGTCTGTCTTCATGTCTGTTTCGCCAAACTGTCCCATGATGCAACAGAAAGAGAGGATAACGAGGGAACGAGGGGTCAGGCGGTTAATGAATAAAGTTTGTCCTGTGTTTGTCGGACGCTGGATGATGCACGTCTTTGTTGGCACACAGCGGATTCTGTCAGCCTCGGAGGTCTTGCGGTTTGTCCGAATTCCTCAAGAAGAATAATCTAATTGAAGAACTCCTGCAGCCATCAGCGTCTGGACGGCACAGAGGCCACACACACTCACACACACACCGAGTTAGAGGACTGTGGACGGATTCAGCAAGCAGAAAACAAAGGAAATGTTCATGTCTGTGATTTGGAGAGTGAAGCATCCAGGACACATGATTTCTCAAATGCGTGATGTTTGAGAGGCTACTTAATGGAAACAAGAACTGCAGAACTTCTGCGTCTACTCAAAGACTAATGCATACTGATAAAAACTGCACTTATATTCATGCTCATGAGTCATTTCCCACGTATTATCTCAAGCGAGTGAGATTCTGTGAGATTTACCACATTGCAAAGGAAGAGGCATGAAAGGGAAAATCTGAGAAAGCAACAAAAGGTTGCAGGAAATCAGGAATTCATCTGCAGGTTGACAAAGGAACGTGTCATTATATCAGGGGAAAGTAAACCCTGAGAAGCAGCAGTAATGAGTCTTTAAAAGGAGCCTTAAATGTGGATAATCACATGCACCACGATGCTGCACTTAACGCTCAAACAGAGAGCTTTGAAGAAGGAGCAGCAGCAGCAGGGTCGGTGTGTGCTGCAGAGTTTCATGAATGCATAAAGCCCCGAGTTGTCCCTGTGCAGGCCTGCCGTGCGAACAGGCTTCCCCGCTGTAACAACAAACTGGACTCCTGCAGCGTTTGTTTGAGGTGGAGGAGGAGGAGGAGGAGGAGGCGTGGGCGGAGGAAGGGGGCTGTGAACTTCAGAGCTGCTGAGGAAAAGGCTGAACAGTTGAAGGAAAAAGGGGGCCCCGGGGTGCTGCAGGGGCCGCCACAGGAAATGGGTGGGGCTCAGTGGGAGGGGAGGGTGACGGATCAGCTGCCAAGACATGGAAGGAGGCGGGGGAGATGTAGAAGGGAAGTCTTTTCTGGATGTTTCTAACACAGATCTGTAACAGTATGTGGTCTAAGGTGTGTGTGTTACCAAATCTTCAACATGTCAGTGATTCACACTCGTCTGGTGTCCCATTAAAGTCTGTTTCCCCTCCCTTGAAAAAAACAGCAGACTTATCTTAAAGCATGAAGACAGAAGAATTCATTTTCTCACACCGGAGCCAGAAACCTGACAACCAAACCCTGTCACAGAACTGGCACGAGGCGAGGACGAAATCAACACCTCTGAGCAGGTTGTTGCAGCAACATCTGTCAGAATAACTCTCTGAGTTCTGCAAAAACAGCACCAGCAGTCTGACTGATGAAGAAAGTGTCTCTGGTTGGATCAAATATAAATCAGGGTTCTTTGGATGCAGCAGAACAGGAGACTTCTGAAAACTTGAATACAGGATTTAACTTCTACCAGAGACTTGTTGTTCGGTTCTTCTGCTGCAGTTAAGATCTGCGCACTTCTTCCTCCCCCCTCTCCCTCTTATCTCTGCGTGCATTTCCTATCCGTATCTCTGCCATCTCTGCTGCATGAAGACTGAACTATTTGTTGCATGCAAATGCTGAAAAATAGCTTTTTGCATTTTCATCTGAGAAGAAAAGTCAAAGTCTGACGTCTCCTGGAAATCTAGGATCATGTTTTCTTTAAATGAAGTTAAATTTATGCAGCAATCATCTTTTCCAGGAAGTGGGTCAACGTGTCCCGAGTCAAAAGGAGAACCTCTGATAAAATAAAACGCTCCGGGTGGATCTACGAGCGCCCACGCCCTCGGGTGTAGTCTGACAGAAACCAGACCCCGCGCTCGGCCTCCAAACGCATTTGTTCAGCCGACACTAAGTGACCCATGCTGCCAAATAATTGATGACTCCAAAGGAAGAACGGGCCCTGCTGCTGGCAACAGGTTGCTGGAAGGAGAAGACTGAAGCTCTGCCGAGTTTTTGTTGAGAACGTTCAAGAACACGCTGTTTTTAGACGTTAATAGAAGCAGGTTGCTAAAGATGTCCACAGGGGTCGGATCAGGTTGTTAGTCAACGCTGGTGACTCATCGGTTACTCGCCAGCGGCTGCGGTTTCTGGCTTAGGTTAACTCCCGGACTGTTAGGAAACAAAAACCGATTGATTCCAGCAAAGATGTCCTCATCATCGAGTCATCACATGAGCAGGTTTATTAATCCAGGATTAAAGACGGATGATGTCACCTGCTTACCTGTTTATTGGAGGAATAAAGGAATAAAGTCAGAGCGGGGATTCACGTCAGAAACACAGATTTCTTTTCTGCTTCGATCTGATTTGTCAGATTAAAGTCGAAACGTGAAGATGTTCAGAGCTGGAACAAAACAGCTGATTAGAGGAAGAGTTTCAGCTCGATTCAGGACGAGAGGAAGGACAGTTTTCTAACAGTCTCATCAG
Organism: Notolabrus celidotus; assembly: GCF_009762535.1. Classification (NCBI taxonomy): domain Eukaryota; kingdom Metazoa; phylum Chordata; class Actinopteri; order Labriformes; family Labridae; genus Notolabrus; species Notolabrus celidotus. The sequence goes on along the minus strand of NC_048295.1, from coordinate 146,375 downwards.
TTATTGGACAGAAGGTGATCTGAATTGTTTCCCTTTGTAAACAATCATCGTTACTCGACCTGCTCGGCAGCAAACAGCAGACGCAGTGAGACTCAGCAGCTCAAGAGACGGAGATCTCCCTCAGGAAGTCCAGAAACAGCTTCAGACTAACTATCTGAAGCGGACATGACCGAGATGAGTCCTGCAAACCATCTTTAAATCTTTAAACTTCAAGATGAAGTTATATGTTGTTGCATGATGAAGTATATCATTCAACGCTTTTCTTTCTGCATCCTGTTCCTGCAGTAATATCACATCCTCTCACACACCAGCTGCCACATATTAAGGATGTAGCCTCTTGCGTTTATTTCCTGTCACGTCTGACAGAGTTGGAAAAAGCAGTCTGAGCTGCACAAACTCAAAACACGAGTTCCCGCTCACCGTTGAAGAAGCTCTTGACCTTCAGGTATCCGACGCTGAGGCGAAGCACGGACAGCTTGTCCAGCCGGGCGCGGACTTCCTCGGTGAACGGCAGCAGGCTGGTGAGCTTGTCCAGCTCGCCGTTGAGCCGGTCACGGTGACGTTTGGACGGGTTTGACTTGGCGCCATCAGGAGGCGGAGGTTTGGGTCTGGAAGGGGAGAGAAAGAAGTCAACATTAAAACACAGAATCAAAGAATTCAAAAGGGAGTCCAAACACCCGACAGAGCTCTCAGAGGGGTTGTTTTCTCTGGAGAGGCAGAGCTTGACGTCCTACAAACAAGCTGGAGGCTAAATATGTTCTGTATACTGACGTCCATCAGTGCTGCAGCAGCTGAGATAAACACATGACAGCAGTGAAGATGTGACACTGAAGACTCTAACACACGCAGCCAGCTGCATGACGCAGAAAGTCTCACGTCTGTGCTCGGACAGTTTCAGATTTAAGCCTCTTCTGCAAGCACATCAATCTCCCTCGTCCCTCAGGAGGCTGAGTCCACCTGCTGTCTCACCTGGATTCTTCTGCATCTCATCCAGACCAGGATGATATTTACGTCCTGTTGAAGTAGTTTGTGCACTCGTATTTACAAACACGCTGAGTGAGAGGAAACGAGGAGTTTCTCTGTAAGTGGATTCAAAAGGTCACAGAGAAGTATCACAGCACGGGTAATAAATTTAAGACCGTCACAGGAGAGGATCCTTTTCAAGAGACAGGATTCGACTGCAGACGAGATGTTTGAATATCTCTGTGCGTCTAGGGATTTAAAAGCGAGGTACTCAAGCGCTCCTTTAGTCTGTGTTCAGAGTTTCTTGGTGCTCTGAGGCTCCCTGAAAGATGCGTTAAAGACAAAACAACACAAACACCAGTAAGTAAGTATGCAACACTGATCCCCCAAAGTGACAACACCCATGCATTAATATCTGTGCAGTCAGAGCGTAAATCAACCTGAGTGCTCGGCGTGTTTTGCTGCAGGTTTGTATCTGAACTCTGGTGACCGGCAGTAAACCCGACAGCTCCTCGTCTCTAACTCAAACCAGACGTTCTGCGCACAGAAGGGCTTTTTCTTTTTTTTACACAGAGGGTGTGAAGCTCCGCAAACTCAACCTGGAAACACCTCTCACTTCAATTCAGGTCACCTGAGTGTATCCAGGAAAAGGTTGTGGACTTCTGTGGAAATGCCCCCGCCTTTTCCAGGACTGTTTGTAGAACCGTTTCCTGAATCATTCTCGATCTGAGCTGGATCAGAAAAACAACAGGCTTCTCTTTGAGTCAGAAAACTGATGTTAGAGTCGAAACAGAGAAACATAAGTCATCTCCACTTCTGCTTTGTGCTTCAAGAAACATATCTACATTCTTTGAACTCAAAACTATGTTTGTGTAAGTCAGGTTGTCCCCTGAGAATTAAAACCTGCATCCTATATTTCTCCATCAGCTGTAAATAATCTTGACATGAGCTCGTCTGCTTTTAGTATCTTCTCCGCTGCTGATTTGGGAATTGAACCCGTGACCTCTCCGTCACAGGTTGGTCTTGGTCGGTCTCCCTCGGAGCAGCTGCACGTCTGCTGCTCTTCCACTTAAATCAGGTTCAGATGTTCCTGCTGATGACGCCGCTTGGGATTTCAGGTCAGGTGAGGCCAGTGTGCGAGTGTGTGTGTGCACCTGCATAACTTCATACTTTCGAAGCACTGTGGCTCTGACCCTTTGACCTCGTGATTACTCAAACATTCGTGCCTCCAAACCTGCAGACCAACTTAAAGCTGCAGAGTTAGCTCCAGAAAAAGGTCAAAAACTCACCTTTGAGGAGCAGTTTTTATTAACCTACGTCTGCAAAACATGACGAGGCCGAAGACTTAAAGATGAGGGAATAAATATGCATGAAGTTACAGTTTCTATGCTTCTAAGAATACAGCGTGGTAGAACAACTCGTGCCTCAAATGTTCCTAGAATTAAATTTTGATGCACCAAAAAATAAAGTCAGTAAGTCAACTAGCTTCTTCTTTTAAAAGTTACAGCATAAATTTAAATGTAGGGCAGCTTGTGCTCAGACTTCAGAGTAGTCTCCAGTAAAATGTGCAAAACTTTCCTCCAGTCGGCTGCAAAATACTCTCCACAAATTAGACCAAATGACCAAAACTCTTCTAAATACGAGGAGAACAACGTGTGCCTGAACTAAACTGCTAAATATATCAGTTCTAGATTAAATATAAAAACCAGTCTGGTGAGAAAACACCCAAAAGGCATGGAAAGCTGGCCTTTCTCCCCCAGCAGAAGTCTGATTTCACACTTTAAATCCCTCTCTTGTCGAGTTGATGACCTCTTCCAGATGTTAAAAGGATAGAGTGTGTTAGGGAACATGTGAGCGGACAGTCTGAGCTGTAACTGTAACATAAATGTGTAAAATGCGGACCCTTCCCCCTCCTCCAAATCAAACATCTGCTTCCAATAATACCCCTGAACACGACATATCTGAAATCAGGCCGAGATGGCTATCGCTGCATTCCTGCCGGCACAAGAACAATGAGCGGCCAGTGTTGTTTCTTCTCGCTTTATCTACTCCATCAGTCCTGGAAGGGGCGTGGAGATATATATGAGTGTGTGCATGAGTGTGTGAGTGTGTGTGGGGTTGCTTTGGACTTGAAGAAACACTCCCCTGCGCTCACACAAAGGCACTTTGTCTCCGGTGGGTCAACGACACCTTTGCAGAACAAAAGAAGCTAAATATGAAGTTGGCGTCCGACCCAGTCGGAGTCATGATACGGATGGACCGATATCAGACTCAGAGAGATGATATTAGACCCAGAGAGATGATATTAGACCCAGAGAGATGATATTAGACCCAGAGAGATGATATTAGACCCAGAGAGATGATAACAGAACCAATATTTACAGAGCAGAGCTTCACTTAGTTATTAAATCATATTTAATGTTTGTAATTTAAACACAAGAACAACAAGCCACAAATAATGATAATACACACCTTCTCAGTTGTGAGAGGAACTTAACATGTAATATTACATAACTGAGATTGACACAGTTTATAGCCGAGTGTCAGAGACGGGTTGGGGGATTTTTTTGCTGCGTAATACTAAGAAAAAGTATTTTTAACTTCACTCCATGAAGCTTTATCTCCGTCTTCTATTTACTTGATTTGCAAACTCAATAAAGTAGCAGATGAAAGAAACAGAAACAGACGGCCGGCTTTGATTTATCAAGTTACAAAGGTGAATCATGAATGTTTCAAATGTAGGATGTAAAGACTCAATCTATTAACTCTGATTAAACCACATGAGCAGTCCACCCTGAGTCCTGACCTCCTCTGCTTTCATAACATCTGGGAAGTGAGAGTTCACGAGCTGACCGTCACATGTCAGTCATAAGAGAAACAGTACGTCTCATCACCATCAGCGTGACCTCTGTCCCAATCACATCTGACCAAATCAGAGAAACCAGCAGCAACATCTGACCAGATCACTCCAGACCAGTTCAGACCAAGCAGCAACTTCCGGTCTTAAAATATGAAGCACATGCGGAAGAGCTAAAACCTGCAGTTCATCGAGCGCCCACTAAAAAAAATCTAAATCTGCATGATCACAAACTAATCATTTATTTTGCAAGAAGATTTCAGCCTTGTGTTGGCTCGCTATCATTGTCTGCCGAGGTGTTTAGACGCCTCCGGGTCAGAGGAGATTAAGTTGCAGAGTTAATGTAAGGACAAGAATGCCATTAGCTGATTGTTTGTTACAGTCAGCCTTGTAAGACCTGATATCATCCTGAGCACGGATCAGGTGCTGTCGTTTATTTGTCACTTTAATTAGTCAGAGTTAGAGACGGGGGACTAAAATGAACTTTGTATTCCTGCTGGTGTTTAAAGGAAACTCGATATGTCAGCGTCAGAGAGGAGAATAAGATCTGTAACTCATTCCTTCTCTGCACATATTTCTACAAATCTACACTTTTCTTTTTTTTTGCATGAGCTTCAGAAAAAACCGTAACGATCCAGAATATGTAACCAGATCCTTGACCTCAACCTCCTCCAACACCAACTGAGAGCCAGATCTTATCCTCTAACATCAGGGTTGGACCTTATTTAGGCTTTTGTGGCTGCATGAGAGCAAATCCCTGCAGCCCAGATCCAAAAAAGAGAACTGGTTTAAAGCCTGAAATCAAGAAGGAGAGGTTTTACAGCGGGACTGGATTTAGGAAGTATAATGTTAGTGTCTGCATACTTTGGGACATCTATCCCTCTATTCATCAAGTGGTGTGTGTGTGAGTGGAGCACACACACACAGACACATTACCATAAATTTAAATGTTCTACTTTTACAATGCATGTAAACATAAAGGTAGAGCGCCTCAGGCGGCTCTGAGAGACTCGGCTGTGGGTTAAACAGACTCTCTCTCACACACTCATAACTCACTCCACGGGAAAAAGAGAGAGAAAGAAGAAGAAAGATAAACTCCCTGAGAGAAACTTTTCCTAAAAACCCAGGCGGGAGAACATGGCAGGCTTACATAACCGTTTGCGTGACACAGAACTATGTTAATTTGTGTTGAGGGAGGGAGGAAAGAAACAACCCCCCAAAAAAACACACAGAGAGACAGAAGGAAAGACAGGAAAAAAGTATGTTGTGGCAGTCGGAGGAGGAGGAGAAAAAAAACAGAGCGAGTCTCAGATTACGCCATCCTCCCTCCCTCCCTCCTCCCTCGTGGAAACATCGCGTGAGAGCGCTCTCGCTCCACGTCCTGATTATGATTAATGCAGGTAGTACCACACACACACTCAAACCGCGGTTCTGGCAGGGTTCTGCTCCGGTCCTCTGCGCGGGGGCTGTGGTTCTGTATGGAGCAGTTAACACTCCGCCTGGCTTGTTAAAGTTAAAAATCACAAACTGGTAAAATCACAGCGAGGAGAGAGAGAGGAGAGCAGCTCTCTTCACAGCACTGTGAGGATCCCAGGGTTAACCGTTTCAGGACTCTGGTCCTCAAGAAAGTTCCTCATAGCTCTTTAAAGGTTTATGTTCTTCTCTGCAGACCAGGACTAGTCTAAAGAGTTCTTTAGCTCGATGATGGGTCTGAAATAAACTTTTCAAGCCCCAGAATAAAACTCCAATTAGGATCTCTAGTGCTCCACGAAGAGTCTGCAACATGTTATTTCAGCATCACCTCTAGAAAAAGGTTCTTTAAAGCATGATGAAGGGTTATAAAGTTTTTAAAGTAACAATTAAAACACCTATGATCATTAACGTGGGGATTCAGAGAACTTTTGGCATCTTGAATAGACTAAGAACCCTGTATAGTTCCTCTAAAAAGTTCCTTCAAGCAGGTCTCACAGTTCTTTAGGGTACCATGATGAGTCCGTATCAAGGGGCCGAGCAGAACTTCCCTAAAGGGTTCTTTAAAGCATCATGGTGGGGTCTGAAGCCTGATCCTAGAGTGTCACAGTGAACGGCAATCAAGGCCACATCTCAGACACCTTTTGACCTCTCAAGTCTAACATGTTTGATTTTCTTTCTGCCTTCCCTGAGTGTAAACAAACATGACTACGAGACGGAGGAGAAGTTGGTTGAGCTCTGGGGACAACATCCAGCGTGTCGAGGGACGACCATCGCAGCCCCTCTTCCTTCCAGCATCTTGTGATTGGTCAGGTGCTGATCGTCCCCAACGAAACTGGACTTGATCTTGACGTGAGTTCTCTTTGCAGCACTAAACCAGTTTTTAATAAACTATCTGAGCATGAAAACTTTGAAATGTGTCCTCGGATCACCACAGAGGGTCTGTAATTTTCTCTCTGGTGGTTATTGAGAGAACTTCTGGAAGGTTTCATGTGTTATAAAGAGGCTGTGATGAGTAGTAGTTTCTTAAAGCTGACAAAAATATTTGATCTGATGAGTCAAAAACTAAAAAAGTTAGAAGAAGAAAACTTCTGCTAAAGGAGATTCTTTCAATCACAGCTGAGCTTTAATATCTGAAGGGCCTGACCTTTATTCCTTTAGGTTCATCATTAGAGAACCAGAGTCCCTTTTACTTTTGTTTCAAGGCTCTTTGGAGAACAGCGTACCCTTCAGTGTAAAGATGCTTTAAATAAGAGTCTTAACTTTGTCTCTGTTTGCTCTTCTAGGGTCCAGGGACCTCTGAGGATCTCCTGAAGGGTTCTTAAACATCCAGAGAAATCGTGAGTAACAAAGTTTGACACAACACAGACACAGGGAGACAAAAACAATCCTGAGCGGCTCCTTAAAGAACCATTCAAGCATTGTTCCTAAAGTAATGAACTAAACCGAGGCCCTGCATTTTTCTGCAGCAGCACAGTCCGGCCTGGAGAAAGGTTTGGGGTTTTATAATAAGCAGCAGAGGTTCTCAAACTGTGGTCAGGGGCCCTCCAGGGGTCCTTGGGGGGGAATCCAGAGAAGGACAAGAAGTTCGGTCAATTTAAGCACAAAGTGAATCATAAGAAGACAACATGATGATTTACTGATGTGAGGATTCACTCCTTTAAAACAAAAACTCAGTTTTCACACATTAGATTCATTCACAGGAACATGTGTTCACACATTCAGATAGTTTACATCACCTTCAGTCTGCAAACTTTAGTAAACTCAGAAGGTTTAATCAGATCTAAAACTCCTGAAGCAACACTTACTTTATATTCCACCAGGACCTGCAGAGCTGCTGGACTTCAGCACTTCACATTGGTCATGCTGGCCAACATTGCATAACCACAAGCAGGAAAATAGACTTTACGGCCTTATGGATCCAAGTTAAGACAATGTAGCTACTATTGCAGAGCACAACTCACTGCCCTCCTCTTGTGACCGTGTAAGACAGGCTGTAATGCATACTGTGTGACTGAGTCTGGAGATGTTTGCACAGCTGTAACCACCTTCAGTAAAGGAGGAATCTATGGTGCCTGTATGAATGCATAATAACTCAGTACAATCAGATAAAAACACCACAAAGTCACTAATGCATGAAGTTTAAATGAATTCTTACTAGTCATATGTTTAAGTCTTCTTATAGTCCCTGATAAAGCAGAAGTTTCTGTAGTGTTGCACAAGTATTGCAGTAAAAGTACAAAAGAGTCACCAGATACACTCAGAGTGTTTCCAGGAGTTTCATAAACACTCACACAGACTGTATAAGATCTTACAGTGGGATACAAACACTAACTTTATGTTTCTTTATGGATCAACTCAGATCATTTCTGGTGTTTAAAAACATTTCAACTTGTTGACTTACATTTTCTGAACCGGCTTCTTCCGTTTCTTCGCCGCATACAGTGCCGTGTTGGCCAGCATGCTGAATTCAAGGCACACAAAGTTTAAAAAGTGGCTTTATCCCGGGTTTTATATTCACTGAGCGGGTCCAAGTGGACTAAAAAACTCACATCCCTTGAAAAAGGTTTAAAAAAGAACTAAGAAAGACAGTAAAATCCCCCTGTCGTCCTGACGCGTCGTGCGCCTCTGAGCTACAGAAAACGTACTTTGTGTCCTTTATCTACTCCAAACATCCAGCAGACCTCAGAGAACTATCACAACTTATCATAATCCCCTTGGTGAAGTGTTCCCACACCACACTGGAGCAAATAAAGTCACTTTTAGAAGTTTGAATTAATCCTTGGAGGAGTTTCGTTGGAGTTGGAGTCTTCTGCCCGTGCGTCACCCCCGGTGTGATCTGACAGAGCTGCTGCTGCTGCTGCTGCTGCGCGCTCCCGACGCACCTCCCCTCTGTGTGTGTGAGTGTGAGTGTGTGTGTGTGTGTGTGTGTGTGAGTGTGTGTGTGTGAGAGAGAGAGAGAGCAGAAATATTTAAGGTGGAGCAAATGTGGGCCAAACATGAGTGAGACCGCAGAGGGGGGGGGAGTGGAAAACTGCATTCCAGCCGGGTCCACCTTAAGAAGAAGCTTTCTATAATTGCATTTATTATTAAACTGTGTTATGGATAATAATAACAGTAACAACCATAATAATTTGTATTTTTGGATGATCTACTTATATAAACAGCTTATACAAATAATAAAATTCACACAGTTTTATTCTAAGAGAGCTCTACGGAGCCCCTGAAGTCCCAAAGAGGAACTTTATTATTGTGCGCAGATATAATTCCCTCATGCTTTCAATAGAGTGATCCTGTGTGCATGAGATTATAATTTGTGACTACTCCATTATTTTATAATGCACACAAGTTTTTTACTTTTGCACACAATAAAAAAAATGTGCCTCTTGGGCCTGCAGGGGCTCCGTAGTTTCCTGCAACACACTGAACCAGTGAACCTTCTCATGTTTAATAACTTATTAATGAATAAGCTGTGTGTTTTGCTGTTTCTCTGCAGTTTGGATTCATCTAAATGTAAACATTGGGGCATCAGGGTGTCTACACAATGCAAAGACATCTTGAGAGGTAAGTAAGTTTGTTTTGTTTTAAAATCAGCTGTTTAGTGAAGCTCAAAATATCCACATTATTAAGCTTTTTAACTCGTCTGATGTGTTGGCAAAGCTCTCAATTTACCGGTCAATCTACGTTCCGACCCTCACCTATGGTCACGAGCTGTGGGTAGTGACCGAAAGAACGAGATCGCGAATACAAGCGGCCGAAATGAGCTTTCTCCGCAGGGTGTCTGGGCTCAGCCTTAGAGAGAGGGTCAGGAGCTCAGACATCCGGGAGAGGCTCAAAGTAGAGCCGCTGCTCCTCCGGATCGAGAGGAGCCATATGAGGTGGTTCGGGCATCTGGTTAGGATGCCTCCCGGGGGTCTCCCTGGGGAGGTGTTTCGGGCATGTCCAACTGGGAGGAGGCCACGGGGAAGGCCCAGGACACGCTGGCGAGACTATGTCTCTCAGCTGGCCTGGGAGCGCCTCGGTATCCTCCCAGAAGAGCTGGTGGAAGTGGCCGGGGAGAGGAGTGTCTGGGCTTCCCTGCTGAGACTGCTGCCCCCGCGACCCGGACCCGGATAAGCGGAAGAAGATGGATGGATGGATGATGTGTTGGTGTTTTCATCTGAGCATCACTCAGAAATCTGACCTTCTCTGAGTTATAGTGTAAGAGAATTTAAGCACAGACACATCCTCTGTCAGAAAGGTTTCAAGCTGACTATATATACTGGAGTATTTCCTTTAAAATCCATCTGACAGGCTCCAAAGTCCCTGCTTGAAACACACAGGACTTTAAACACATGAAACCTGAACTCTGTTTGTTTGGCCTTGAAATAGCCGGTGGTCAAAAGTAAGAGCTCTCACTCAAACTGACGTTTAGGAGATTTTCCCAGCACTGCTGTCACGTCTGTTAAAAACAAAGTGGACCATCAGTCTCATTTGAGTCCTCACAGTGTGTCTCAGTGTGGGCGGGGATCTTCAGGTGAAGGTTCACTTTCTTTTCTTGTTCCTTGAAGTCGCACTGTTACACCGGGGAAGTGTGTGAGTGTGTGTACATATTTATTTAATGTTGGGACCATTTGGCAGTCAGTCACCGTGTCCTCCCACGCACTGTCAGAGTGAGGTGAACCGCGTTTCACGGGGTCGTGAACTTGAAGAGTTTCTGTATTGTTCAGTGAGTTGAGTACAGAGAGATGTCAGGTGATACATCATTGTGTTTTTGTTCTCTGTGAGTAACTTGCTCCGGCACGTCAGGGACAGAATCCACTAAAGAGCGCACAAGAAGTCACAATATTCCTCCCCAAACATCTGTCGGCTGAAATGTAAACTGGAACTTTTTGGTTATTTTTCATTCGACTTCTTGTCATGACGGCTCAGGTTGTGTAACACGCTGCCGACTTCCAACATCACAGTTGTAAATACGAGCTGTCACGCACTGGGATTCTTCTGGACGGAAATAATGACGAGAAAGAGCGAGGAACACGAGCCGCTCGGTGCTAAATCAATCTTAGTTTTAACATCCTGCACAAAAAGTGCAACAAAAAGTCATAAATTAAAACATGTTGCCATGGCGCCCTCTTTGGCCAACTTGGAGCACTTTTAGATGTCACATTTCTCTGCTAAGACCTGATCTAGGATCCAAATGTAAGCCCCAAGTGCAAATGTATTTCTAAAAGAGGCTTTCTGATGGAACAGATGAACTCTAAGAGCGTCTGGAGTCCAATCAAGCTCTTCATAAGACACTGTTCAGGTTGTCTTTGGAGCAGTTTGTCATTTCCAGTCAATATACGTGAAGATTTTGGGGCTCCTGTGTACTTTGTTGGACACCTTTGGGAAGAATGTCTTGATTGGTAGTTAGTTTTAAAGGACTAGAAACCTGGGGGCTAAAATTTTAACACCAGGAGCAGAAGCTGCTTACGCTTCAGTTTCATTCACCTCTGAGAAAACTGCGGCGTGTGCATCCCTCCAAAGTGCTGGGTGGATCTAATCAATCCTCTTCTCTGGAGGACTTTTCTGTTGATTTTGCACATTTCCTCTGCCACAACATCACTTATAAAAAGGGTCAGTGCAGTGTTGATATCCTGAATGCAATAGAAGCACATTAAATCTTACATTTCCTCTCAAAAGAATAGAAACATTTTCACACAAAGATGCCAGATGCTGCTCTAAGCTCTGGATAAAGGCAGCAGGTGTCCGTTGAGTTGTGATTTATGTTTGATGTCAGACTGAGGATTGATTGCTCGCCATGAGCTGAATCAAAGTGGCGTATCGGTGTCTTTATTCTGAGATGGGGTGCTTGATGTTGATTATTCTACCTGCAGTTATATAAACTGTCTTATAAAAATACTTTTTCTTCCCTGTAATTAAAATGTACTTCTCATTTGTGCCTCCTTTGCATACAAACAGTTCCAGGCTGTCTGGCAGCGTCGAAGGGGGAACAGTTGGCATCCTCGCTGCCATGGCAGCACGCCGTGTTTGACGCCAAACACGGCAGTTATAAGTCAACAGCTATCTGTGATATGCCACCCTCTGGCCTTATTAAAATGCAACCTTTGTTTAAAATACACCCTGGCTTCATGCGGCTTGGCTCGGACCTGCAGAGGCTGGCAGACACGTTTCTTTACGAGACGTTTTTAAGGAGCTTTTTCTGTTTCTGACATTTTGAGGAATCTGACAGTTTGATTTGCCCCTGCGGAGTTTGTTTAATGGTTTAGTGATCGCTACATGCTAATGGAGCCTGGCAGTTAATTGAGACATCCACTAAATGATTTATAGCCTGTAATTAAAGGAAATGATAGTGCTTTTTAGAGGGATAATAGATGGTGATGTCTCGGCTGACAGTGTTATTCTGAGTGTATATTTTTGAGATGTGAACACATTAGTTTAAAGAAAGCCGCCTGTTCTCTCTGTGCAGGTTTAAACTCAGAGAGCAGAGCGGGTCGGGACGCCAGTAGCCGTTGTTCCTCATCATTAGCATACTCCATGACTAAACTCCACCACTCTTTATATTTGGCAGCAGCAGAGCGGGCTGCAGAGCTGCGGTGAGTTTCCACTGAGCCACCGCAGGCTGCTGCAGCGTTTTACTGCGACATGCAGAGGTGGCTTTTACACAGCAGTAAACACAAACTCCCAAAACTCTGAGAACAACCCGTGAACCCTCTGCTCCGTCAGGGTTTTTCAGGCTTCATTTGAGACTCAGAGGAGGAGGGTGACGAGGGTTTCAGTGTCCTGCATCTGTGTACAGTACAAGAGGAGATCTTTGTTTCTGTGAAATATTATGAGCTTGTTGTTGGTTTCATGCCTTTGCAATGAATAAATGCAATAATAGTAATGTGCTTTATTTGATTTAGGGAGAAAAAAGAGAAACTTGTATTAGAAATCAGCCTTAGCTTGTTGAACAACAAATCCTCGAGGCAGGCGGTGACTTCGAATAACCTTTAGATCAGCAGTTTGGCCCAGCCTTCAGGAAATGAGTCGAGTTTCTTCATCTGAAAAGTCAAGAAGAGTTAGCAAGAAATGAAATATAATAAAGGTTATTAAGCCATTCTGTTTCAGCTGTTATGACATGCTCTGTCAGGCCACAAGAGAGCAAAGTAAGATGAGGTCGAAGGTCAACATGTATGGAAGAGAAAAAGAGCAGCAATGAAGTGCGGTCGTTCAGGTTCCACGTACGAGCAGGTGTCTGTGTATTTTTGAGTCCAGATGAAAGCTGATATTTCTGAATCAAAGTATAATCTTCTGACTCATGTTTGACTGTTTTCTGGTTTCACAGACGGCTGACGATGTTCCAGCTCTTTGACACGACTCCAGAGTTCGGCACCAAACACGGGAAGCGATCAGACGTATGAGCTCTCAAATTAGCACCGCTCCTCCAACAGACGCTGGGATGGAGGACGCAGATCGAGATATGATTAAAGGTCAGAGTCACTGGAAATTACAGGCCTGCTGCACTCATGTTATTTTCCATGTCAGGCCGGTCTGGAAGGGTTCGAACCTGCGCCTCATCTCGGTTAGCGGTGACACAGCCAGCGGAGACACGGCAGGATGGTTAATAGTCGTATCCGGGACAGGAGAGTTCTGGGAAATCGGTGGCAGATGTTGGCGAGTTTGGATGCAAGTCTTTGAGAATCAAACTGTGGAAAGAATTTAAAATCATTACGGGAATGAGTGTTCCTGGTTGCACTTGTATCTGTTTGGTGGATTCTTAAGCCTTAATCTAATTTATTTGGTTGTGTTTAACATTTTTTGTGTGATCAGTCAACGTGTGTGTCGTAAGAGTGAGAAATATAAAACACAGAAGGCCTGATTCACTGCAAAGGGAGACCTCTCAGTGGTTAATGCTGCATCCACAGGCTCCTCTGATAGTCACTGTTACCATTTGGGAAGTTGAACACAAGTTACTCTCTTGTGCACACATGTTATATACATTTTTGCACACAAGTTTTAAAAAATCACTTTTGGGAGATCTACATTTAGACTGAAAATTATAATAATATATATATATATTAAGAAACCTTTATTTAAGGTGTTGTATAACAATGCATGAAAACAATTAATGAAAGTTTTTGACGCAGGTGGACGCTGATTCAACTTTAAAGATGCTAACTGCTGACGAGGAGACAGATGAAGAGGAACATCAGACCTGAACTGAAACTGTAAGTGAGCATCATGATATTAAAAGTAAGCTTTTGTTCCTTTTTTGTTTCTTTACTTCTGTTCTGTTTCCTTTAACATTTCTTATATTTTAATGAATTGAGCAAACAGTTGATAGAGACTGTCTTCTACTTTCCTCTCTCCTTCTTCTTCTTCTTTCCACAAAGTGTGTCTTTCATCACACAGTCATCCTGCTGTTTCTGCAGCATTTGTGTCCCCGTGTTTAAAGCTGTGAGTTACACACACACTGTGTTATGTTTGTGGCTCTTTATTAAACCATTACACCTCATTTCTGCACCACATGTTGTCACTGAGAGGTGTAAATGTGCAGCTCAGTTTAACTGCTGCTGTGTGATGTGGTTTCACAGCTCTGGATGGTAAAACTTAGGAAACAGGAGCGTGTAATCTCTGACCTCCGCTGAGTTCAACCTGATAAAGCTCTTGAAATTGAAATCATGAGGAGGTTTTTTTTATGCTGCAGTGACAGCATGTGTCTTTTAATGAAAGCAGCTCTTTGTTGTTGTTTGATATTTTAGTTTGGGACATTTTTTCCAGTGGTTATCACTGACTCAAATGCAGAAGCAGCTCTCTCCTGCCCCAGTTTGACCTTTTAAAACTGAGAGAGGACCTTTTTTTAAAAGTGTTCTCTGCATTCAGGTAGATTAATGTGCATGTAAAATGATGCACACCTTTCCTGCCTTGATTATCTTCTTTTAGTTTAGTTTGTAGAAGTTTAATTGTGTCTTAATACTCTTCTTACTGGTGGTTTTACTACCTTGAAAGGTCGGGTTTATCCCACTCTTCTTGAGTAAGTCATCAAATGATGCACATTCCCTATTAGACGGTCTGTATCAGTGTTGTAACTCACCTCACCCCACCTTCGTTGACCTACAGTAACCCTTAACAGTGCTGTCTTTTGTTGTATAGGCTCTCATCTGAGCGGATGAGTCACTCTGAGCTGTTTTCATGACCTTTAGATCAGTCATTGTTTACCGGATTAAGCTGCAGAGGTTGACAGATATCATAAAAAGCTTCTGTAATCCTTAGATAAATAACTGTAGTATTTGATAATCCACTTTGTTAATAAAGTGCACGAAGAATTAAAGTTAGAATCAGAGACATTTTAGTCATAAAAGTAAAGATCTGCCCTCCCACGAAGACATCACATCCACCTCTGCTCCTCTTCATGCCTCCACTCTCTCTCAGCTGAACATTAGCAGCTTTGTGATGCACAGTGAGCTTGTTGGTGATTTGTTTTGTGAAGGAGAGATCAGGCAGGCTGCTGCACATGGATTTGGGTACTTTTGATGTTCGCTGCATGCAAATCATAATCGCAGGATATTTAAATAATCCGTGAAATGCTTTTGGAGTCCAGCGTTAAAGGCATCAGAGTCAGCCTGATATCTTCATGAGTCTTGGCATGAGCTCAGAAGATGTTTTCGCCTCTCAGTCCTCAGAATCCCTCACTTTGTCTCGTCTACACGTCGAGGTCTAACTTCTCCAGAAGAGAAATGATTTGGCGACAGCTCGACTGCCCACACAGCCGTCTGCTCGTCAGCCTCAGAGCTGTTTGAAGTGGGAGCATTTTTCTGCCACCCTGTCAGCAGCAACGTGCAGAGAGATCACAAATCAGGAGGAACATAAATACAGTTTCCTCCTCCTCCTCCTCCTCCGATCTGGAGCTGCTGGAGAGACGGTGAGTTTATCTGTTTCAGTGGAGGAATCTGGAGATGCGTGTGGGTGGAAGGACTTGTCAGTGATACGTTTATTCTGTGAAGGAGAATGTACCTGACTGGAAGGGAACCCTGGAGCTTTCTTCATCATTTCTATTCCACTTGAGCTCTTTGTCATGTTTTCTCCAATAGAAGGGCAACTTGTCAGGCACAAACTAAACCCCACAGGGCCCTCTGTCATGTTTCCCCCACTGTCCTGGTATCCCAACAGACCCCTCAGTCTCTTTTCTCCACTAAGGGGACAACATAGATTACACTTTGTCATCTTTTCTCTCTTTGAAGGGCATCCAGTCGACATTTCATCCTCTTTTCTCCACTTGATGAGGAATGCAGAACATACTTCATCTTGTTTTCTCCATTGGTTGGCATTCTAGCTGCCACATTACTCTGTTTTCTCCCCTTAAGGAGTCTTTAAGTCATATCTCTGGACCCCTACGACCCTCCATCATTTCCATGAGTCCAAAGGGAATCGTTCAGGCAGGCACTGGATGTTTTCTCCACTGAATTGCTCCCCGAAGATAACAACTTACAGCAGCTCACGGAAAAATGAAAGCCCTGTTGTTGACTTCCATTTATTCTCCTAAACATCTGCAGGAAGACAAACACAAGCACTTGACTCATAACGACCCACATGAACCCTCGCTGAGCTCACCCACAAAACAAAGTAAAAACACGGAGGTTTCAATAACAACAGAACCCAAACTATGCAGCTGAGTAAACTGCGACTCTTCATAACAAAGATGGAGGAAGCGTTGAAGTTGGAGGGCAGAATTGAACACAGACTGCTGGAAGTAATGCGCTCGGCTCATTTAGCCCATCTGTTCCCCGCTGGTGGACACGTCTGTTTGTTGAGCTGGAGAATTTACTGCACGTCAATAAAAGAATATCCTTGTGGTTTATACCCGGCCTTGTTTTGAAGCCTGTCATCCCTTTTAGCATGAGCTGGAACGATAAAACAGAAACGAGAACTGGGACTTCTCCCACTTTCTTAACATGCTAACATTTCAGGGTTTTTATTGCTCTCACAGAAATGTATCTGCAAGTGGTTACTTAAAAATGCAGACAAATCAAGTGTAGTGTTTACAGCTTTCTCTTCCTCTCCTCCAACTATTCCTAATTTGAATTTGTGCAGGAAATAAAACACTTCATAAAGACCTGATTATAAAAGTTTAGAAGAGTGAAACAAAGCGTATCGGTTACAGGAGACGGATTAACTGTGAGTGTCAGGGTTTGACTCCAGGTGAGGCATCTTATTCACCTTAGATCTACCCATTGTGATCTGATCTAGTTGCTTCTGTCCATCATATATTGTGGGGAAGAGTTATTTACATTTGTCTCTGTGGTTTGCATACAGGTGCAGAAGGTAGCGTCTGTAACGAGGTGCATCTCTTCGGGTCTTTCTATCCAACACTTTGTCAACATGTGAGTACATGTTGTGTTTGAGTTTGGGAACAAAATGCATCTCAAAACAGTCCAGTTGTGAGTTGCAGCATCGCTTGATATTGAGTTTACATCTGCAGCTTCTTAGTTTGCCTTCTCTGTGTATAAATGATGCTTTTCCTCACGTAGATAACATAAAAGTCCAAGTTCTGCATTTCTGCAATCGTCAGAGCACCTTGTCTTCGTCTCTCTGCACTTTGTGGAAAGTAATTTAAAGAAACACTCTTCAAACTCTGAGCATGAAACTCTCAGAGGTTATCTGAGCTCCGAGACACGCCTGAGAGATAACTTTCCCTTCAGGCTTTTGTTCTCCAGCCAAGAGTTGTTAAAAAAAAAACTCCAAAAAGAGTAAATTTATGAGGAATATGTTTCAGAGTTACATATTTCCCTCTCCCACCTCATTCCTCACATATCACACGTCCCACGCACTTCACTGCCCATCAATAACCCAGCTGGGAGTAACTTCAGATGTGTCTTCTTGTGGGACTCTTTTATTTTGATGTTACTTCTTCTCCTCTACGTTTATCTGACAGCTTTACCTTCTTTACAAATCAGGATTTTAGTGCAGCATTGCTCCCTAACCTCTGAGCTGCTGCAGCAGGCTGTGGTTTCATACTGGGCAGCTCCCAGTAGCTGACAGCAGAGGGCTGTGGTCGCACTGGGGCCGCTCTTTAAAGATTATGTGTGCAGCTTTTTGAAACTCAATCACGCCATTGTTGAGAAACAGCAAACGCTCCCCTGGATAAATAAGGGTTGAATAAAAACCTCCGCGGCGGCGACCAGGGGAGTGGAGATTTGTTTTCATGTATTTATTTGGACGAGCTTTCAATCCATCATCCTGCTGTGTGACTAACCGAGCATGCTGGGAAATGTTTTCGTCAGCGGTGATCCTTTCCAAACCCTGAATTTTTGATGACTCATTCCCCCGTCGACAAAAAAGAAATGTCTGGAAAATGAAACCGGTGTTTTTGGTAAGTGATGAAAATGAAATGGAAAGTCAGAAAGAACAGCGAGGTGTTCCTCGTCCCTGAGATCATAAAACACGGTTTCAACCAAAGTACAAAAACTCAAGCTGGACCGACCTCTGCTCTTTGGCTGATTCAGACTTTGTTGAATCAGACTCTGACACAGGTTCTCTCATGCTGGAAGCCTCAGCTCTCCTGTTTTCATGTTAACAGGTACGACTCTGAAAGTGTCGTTCAGCTCCTGAGCTTTAGTTTGGCTTTGTGTCGGTCGGAAAACGGGACGTATCCGAAATGGAAAACTCCATTATTTTGTTGATTTTTGATCATTCCTGTTGGTTTGGGTCATTTCTGAGTCACTGACTTCATTCACTGCGATATGGCAAACACTCTCATAGCAACGCAGGTTAAAAACAAACATGCTACAGGTCTGTAGCTGCTGTGATTCAAGACCTGATAACAAGCCGGGTGGTCCCTCTTTGGAGCGGACAACACGGCGTCCAGGATTTCCAAAAAGAATGTCAGAGTTTGATTCATCAGACCACAGGACAGTTTCCCACTTCCCCTGCATTTGTGGGTGTTTTTGAGCCCATGCAGTGACTTCCACTACAGAGTCATGTCTGTGTTTAATGCAGTGACTTCCACTACAGAGTCATGTCTGTGTTTAATGCAGTGACTTCCACTACAGAGTCATGTCTGTGTTTAATGCAGGGACTTCCACTACAGAGTCATGTCTGTTCTTAATGCAGTGACTTCCACTATAGAGTCATGTCTGTGTTTAATGCAGTGACTTCCACTACAGAGTCATGTCTGTGTTTAATGCAGTGATTTCCACTACAGAGACATGTCTGTGTTTAATGCAGTGACTTCCACTACAGAGTCATGTCTGTGTTTAATGCAGTGACTTCCACTACAGAGTCATGTCTGTGTTTAATGCAATGACTTCCACTACAGAGTCAT
Source organism: Notolabrus celidotus (assembly GCF_009762535.1). Classification (NCBI taxonomy): domain Eukaryota; kingdom Metazoa; phylum Chordata; class Actinopteri; order Labriformes; family Labridae; genus Notolabrus; species Notolabrus celidotus. The sequence continues at coordinate 127,803 of NC_048295.1, read as the reverse complement.
GTCTGTGTTTAATGCAGTGACTTCCACTACAGAGTCATGTCTGTGTTTAATGCAGTGACTTCCACTACAGAGTCATGTCTGTGTTTAATGCAGTGACTTCCACTACAGAGTCATGTCTGTGTTTAATGCAGTGACTTCCACTACAGAGTCATGTCTGTGTTTAATGCAGGGACTTCCACTACAGAGTCATGTCTGTGTTTAATGCAGTGACTTCCACTACAGAGTCATGTCTGTGTTTAATGCAGTGACTTCCACTACAGAGTCATGTCTGTGTTTAATGCAGTGACTTCCACTACAGAGTCATGTCTGTTTTTAATGCAGTGACTTCCACTACAGAGTCATGTCTGTGTTTAATGCAGTGACTTCCACTACAGAGTCATGTCTGTGTTTAATGCAGTGACTTCCACTACAGAGTCATGTCTGTGTTTAATGCAGGGACTTCCACTACAGAGTCATGTCTGTGTTTAATGCAGTGACTTCCACTACAGAGTCATGTCTGTGTTTAATGCAGTGACTTCCACTACAGAGTCATGTCTGTGTTTAATGCAGTGACTTCCACTACAGAGTCATGTCTGTGTTTAATGCAGTGACTTCCACTACAGAGTCATGTCTGTTCTTAATGCAGTGACTTCCACTATAGAGTCATGTCTGTGTTTAATGCAGTGACTTCCACTGCAGAGTCATGTCTGTGTTTAATGCAGTGACTTCCACTACAGAGTCATGTCTGTTTTTAATGCAGTGACTTCCACTATAGTCATGTCTGTGTTTAATGCAGTGACTTCCACTACAGAGTCATGTCTGTTTATAATGCAGTGACTTCCACTACAGAGTCATGTCTGTTTTTAATGCAGTGACTTCCACTACAGAGTCATGTCTGTGTTTAATGCAGTGACTTCCACTACAGAGTCATGTCTGTGTTTAATGCAGTGACTTCCACCACAGAGTCACGTCTGTGTTTAATGCAGTGACTTCCACTACAGAGTCATGTCTGTGTTTAATGCAGTGACTTCCACTACAGAGTCATGTCTGTGTTTAATGCAGTGACTTCCACTACAGAGTCATGTCTGTGTTTAATGCAGTGACTTCCACTACAGAGTCATGTCTGTGTTTAATGCAGTGACTTCCACTACAGAGTCATGTCTGTGTTTAATGCAGTGACTTCCACTACAGAGTCATGTCTGTGTTTAATGCAGTGACTTCCACTACAGAGTCATGTCTGTGTTTAATGCAGTGACTTCCACTACAGAGTCATGTCTGTGTTTAATGCAGTGACTTCCACTACAGAGTCTTTCAGATATTTTACAGTCATTTTAATGGAGGAAAGTCTTTAATATTCCCTCCAAGTAACACAAGTAACTCCAGTGAGAGCTGAAGCGGCGCTAAGGTAAATTTATTTGGACGTTTTTTCCACCACACACACACACACACACACACACACACACACACACACACTCGGCGAGCTGCGTTTGCACGCAAAGGTGCCGTGTTGGCCCCCGTGTCCCGTCCACACATTCTCAGGTGGTGACTTCAGCTGTCAGTGAGTGTGTGTGTTGCTGTGAGTGTGTGTGTGTGTGTGTCGGTCCAAGTTTTTCGGTTTTGGGGGGCCGGCCTCTGGGTCGAACTCCGCCAGGCCAGACTGTTATTACTGCTGTAACACACACACATATATACACACACACACACACACACACAAATACACTCCCTCTCTCTCTCTGCGACTCGGCTCGTCTGGCCTCTTCGCTCATCTGGGGTTGATTAAACCCCCCTCAACACACACACACACACACAGTTGCAAAATACACACACGCTGACAAGAGCTGTGGTCTATGACTGAGCAAAATGTGTGTGTTTTAGGCGGATGGACACACACACACATACACACACACACACACACATATACACACACTCATGCACAAATTTATAAGTGGTGTGAGGGTGGCTTCCCATGAACTCAGTCACCCTTTCAAAATAAAATCTCTCTCTGGAATCGTCGGTTTTATAACTTGTTGACATTTTTCCAGAGCTTTGATTTTTGTTTTTTATTTTTGTTGGCTGTTTGAACATTTTCAGGATCGGTATGTTCTTTAAGACATTTTCTTCTCAGGTATTTTCTTACATGATGTTTTTTTTAAATCTCCCTGAGATGCAAAGGGAGTTAGTTTTAATGTGACCAGACTTACATCGTCGTAAATCACAAATTAAAGCCGTATTTTAAAAAGTTACAACCCCCGTCTTTCCTCGAAGGACTTTCCCGTGTTTACATCCGAAGCCAAATAAAACCAAACATTCATCTGAGGATAATAAAGTGATGGAAAACTGGACACAACGCAGACCTGTACAGCCTCTCTGGAGTCGTCTCTTCAGACTTGATAGCCGCTTGAATAAATCACGGTAAACTTGATGTATTTTCACATTCCAGTAATGATCTTGTGGGAAACTCGACTCTCCCAAACCTCCCCCCTCTCTCTCTGGAAAAGTCGGCCTTTCTGTTGAGAAATTACTCAGCTCTCCGGGGGAAACTCTCAGTGAATTTTATCTCTTTGATTTCTTCCTCCAAACAATTTGGGCTCATTCTTTCCTCTGTTGTTTTTGAGGCCGCCTTAAACTCAGCTCGGTGCTTAAATTGATTTGACAAACACTGAATATGTGAGTCAGACAAGAAATTTCCCTCCTTTGGTTGAGCTCTGAGACCTTCCCTCTTTTGGGGTTTTAATAGGAGGCAGTGGAAGAGGGGGGAAAAAACCTCACGCAGTCCAAACGGTCTCTTTGAACTTGATTTTTAACGTCCTCACCTGCTCAGATCTCAGCGGACATCCAATAACGGGGATGTTGTCACAAACGCGGGCTCATAAAACCCAGAGTTAATCAACCATCACATTTCTTTAGAGTTCAAAGGTGCACTCTGAACCCTCGGTGAGTCAGCCCACAGAGGGTTATGAAAAACAAACATCAGCACTTCAGCAGCTGGGTGGTGTCAAAAAAACAAGAGACACCGAATCCCCGACAGAGTTTAGGGTGTTCAACAGAATCTAGTTCACCTGCAGGAAACTCTGACTGCTCCCTGTGTGAGTTAGAGAGTCAGAGAGAGGGTGAAGACCTCTGAATATCTCCACCTCCGCCCACAGAGACACACACACACACACGTCGTATTAACGGATCCTCTGGGGACAGTTCACCTTGTCAGACAGCCAACACATGAATCGTGTTTTTATTTGCATACTCATTCAAATAGTTCTGCATCATTATGTTTCTATTCACCGACAGTTTCCAGCTCAGTGTGATCAAAGTTTGTCAGGTTTCACACTTTGAATACTTCACAAAGAGCCACTGATGCTTGGTGAGGATCACTCTGGTAGCGCAGCGTGGTTTGTCAGTTTGTTGATCTAGTAAATGGAGATAACCACTCCACTAGAGCAATGAGGGACCAGCACAGGCATTAGGAGGACTGAAGGCTGGTGGTGCTAGCTCTCTAACTCTGCAAACATTTAGACATCATAAACCTGCAGACTTTGTGATTTTCAGAGAGTTTCCTGACCTTCAAACTCGTCGGCTAGACCGTATAATAAATGGACTTAGTCTCCGTGACGTCACCCGTCTGTTCCTGCTGTCTTGAAGCCGGTCATCTTCTTTGAACGGGTGTGTATGTGGTTTCCTGTGTTCCTGCAGCCAGCCTCTAGTGGACACTCGAAGAACTGCAGTTTTGTAACACTTCTGCATGGTTGCCGCTTTGTTGTTTTTATTCGGGGTACAAGCTGCTGCCTTCTCCTTGTTGCACAGACTTCTCCTCTCTTCCTGGGTAACGTGTTTTTGGCTTCATCAAGCAGCAGACTCAACACTTCAGACCTCTTTATTGACTCGTCGTATTAATCCAACCGACTCCTGATAGACTGCAGGCGGCTCGTTGTTTGAGTTGGAAGAACAAACGTGGAAAAGACTCGAGGTTGAGTCTCTGTGGTCGGATGAAAAACACACTCACATCCATAAATCATGAGTTGTTGGAATAATTAGAATATGCAGGTAGACTCTCAGCTCTGTGCACCTGCAGGATCGTTGATTTGAGTTTCCTGGTTTATTATCTTGAATTAAAAGATTTAGTTCAGAAAAGAAAACTGTGTCTGAGTTTAAATAAAGGCAGAATGCTTCAATAATCTTTGTTCACTGTTCGGCCTCTAAAACCACCAACAGGTTACATTTCTGCACACTAAGCAGTTAGACAGCTGCTCCGCTGTGTGTGTGTGTGTGTGTGTGTGTCTGTGTCTGTGTGTGTGTGTAGTTTAAAGCCAGTTCATTAACAAGCATCACACGGTTTTAATTAGCAGCTTTTATGAGCCGATAAACACACACAGACACAGACAGGATATATTTACCCTGCTGCTCGGCTGTGAACGTGTTTAAATATTTAATGAAGTCAAACGAGAGCTCGCTGCTGTTCCCATAACAAACACTATTAAATAACTCTGTCACACCATCACTCTCTCTTTAGCTCTCTATCTTTACTTCATCCTCTCTTCTGTTTGCTCTGAATGATCTTAAATTTAATGATTGTGTATCTCATGCTGAGTGTTTGTAGTTATCTGTACACAGAAGCATCTTTTGGTCCCATAGCAACATCTGCTGGTCACCAGTGGTATTGCATGAAGATGCATTTGAAAGTTTGCTGCAGATGGAGCTTAAACTGACTTAAATTAGAATTTATGTCCTTAGATTTTTGTTTATTAAAGTTATCTTAATAAGAGATAAATATAGGGGTCCAAAATATATAAAAGTTGTCAAAGTTGGAGGAAAAAAAGAGGAAAAAGCAACAAAAATAATCCACAATTTGCACGTACAGAGGATTTTTAAAAAATGTATGAGCCCAGGAAATATACAAATTGTAATGTTGGGTGAAAACAAAAATAGTTTGTGAAATAACAGCAAAAATGTATTCAATTTTTTAAAAAATATGCATAAATAACAGAGAAAACATTAAAATATGAGCAAAGAATTAATTAAAAAATGTAAATGAAAGGATAAAATACTAATCTGCAGAATTTTTATACCCTTATGTCTTCAAAGTGTGTAACAAATTGATTTTTTGCATAATATTTGTTATAAAAGTGGATCTTTTTCTGCAATTACTCTCTCAAACAAGCAAAACAAAATCCTTGTCTGATGAGTGCAGTGCATTTTTTTAGCCACTAGATGGAGCCATTTTCAAATCATTGTGATGAAACTCTGTTCCCTCAAAGAAGACCTTCAAGAATAAATCACTCAGTCTTTAAAAAAGTGTAAACTTTATTCTCATACATGTTACCAAAACTAAACAAGGAGACACTTTTATAAGTTTGAACAGAGACATTAGAGGACAAAGATTCTTCTTCACTTCACTACTTAATGAAAACAATCACTTAATGAGTCTAAGTGCTTTCTTTTCTTCCTTTTTATGACTTCCTTTATTGTTAAACTAACTAACTAGAGACATGTCTAATAAGAAACTTTTAGCATTAATGCCACCACTCACATTGTTACCATCAGAGTCAGGGCTGCAGGCCTGTGGGTGTGGTGCCAGAGGAGTGTGCGCCTCATACACTGGTGAGCTGAATGAAAAACCATTTTGCAGCATACAAGAGGATGTGGTTCTGAAAGGAGGTAAACTTCTCCACATCCTTCAGTCAGCGTTTATCAGGGATGATGGATGCACAAGCCTGATGTGATGGAGAGCCTGTGTAAAACATAATGAAGAACATTGTAGGATTAACTCATCAGCTCAGTATTTGAGACTTCAGTGTAGAGATCTAAAACATGATCATATAGTCTGACAACTCACCTCACACCATCCATGGCTTATCTCTGCTGCTCTCATCAAGTGGCCCGTGGTCACAGCTTCCAAAAGAGCAGCGGTGCTGGTCTCTGACATGGAGGAGGACACGATGCCACATTATCTGAGGAGACATCACAGTGAAACACATAATGTATTGTTCAATAAAATCCTGGGAGAATACAGAATACTGAATCATACTTACTGACATCTAAGTGATAATGTTTAGTTAGCCTGTGGCATTTCAGGGTCTTGTTCACACTGAGGCAGAGTAATGAGTGAAGATAACTAGCAGACAAAAAGCTGGATGGTGGTCAACATGACTTCTAACCCTCTGACTTTCAGAGCTAACATTAGGGGATCCTTGTGTTTTATCACTGTGTAACTACATGCAACTTTGAGAACACAGTATGCAATAACTCAACCCTCACCACGCAGAGCACACAGACTACTGTGTTATACCTGCAGCATGTGGGCTTTAATGCACTTTATCACAGACTACTGTGTTATACCTGCAGCATGTGGGCTTTAATGCACTTTATCACAGACTACTGTGTTATACCTGCAGCATGTGGGCTTTAATGCACTTTATCACAGACTACTGTGTTACACCTGCAGCATGTGGGCTTTAATGCACTTTATCACAGACTACTGTGTTACACCTGCAGCATGTGGGCTTTAATGCACATTATCACAGACTACTGTGTTACACCTGCAGCATGTGGGCTTTAATGCACTTTATCACAGACTACTGTGTTATACCTGCAGCATGTGGGCTTTAATGCACATTATCACAGACTACTGTGTTACACCTGCAGCATGTGGGCTTTAATGCACATTATCACAGACTACTGTGTTACACCTGCAGCATGTGGGCTTTAATGCACTTTATCACAGACTACTGTGTTACACCTGCAGCATGTGGGCTTTAATGCACATTATCACAGACTACTGTGTTATACCTGCAGCATGTGGGCTTTAATGCACTTTATCACAGACTACTGTGTTACACCTGCAGCATGTGGGCTTTAATGCACTTTATCACAGACTACTGTGTTATACCTGCAGCATGATCACAGACTACTGTGTTATACCTGCAGCATGTGGGCTTTAATGCACATTATCACAGACTACTGTGTTACACCTGCAGCATGTGGGCTTTAATGCACATTATCACAGACTACTGTGTTATACCTGCAGCATGTGGGCTTTAATGCACTTTATCACAGACTACTGTGTTATACCTGCAGCATGTGGGCTTTAATGCACTTTATCACAGACTACTGTGTTATACCTGCAGCATGTGGGCTTTAATGCACTTTATCAGAGACTACTGTGTTACACCTGCAGCATGTGGGCTTTAATGCACATTATCACAGACTACTGTGTTACACCTGCAGCATGTGGGCTTTAATGCACTTTATCACAGACTACTGTGTTACACCTGCAGCATGTGGGCTTTAATGCACATTATCACAGACTACTGTGTTATACCTGCAGCATGTGGGCTTTAATGCACAGTATCACAGACTACTGTGTTACACCTGCAGCATGATCACAGACTACTGTGTTATACCTGCAGCATGATCACAGACTACTGTGTTATACCTGCAGCATGTGGGCTGTAATGCTGCAGCATGTGGGCTTTAATGCTGCAGCATGTGGGCTTTAATGCACATGATCACAGACTACTGTGTTATACCTGCAGCATGATCACAGACTACTGTGTTATACCTGCAGCATGTGGGCTGTAATCATAGACTGTATGGCTATAGTTCACATAGCCAGACTACTGTGTTATATCTGCATCACAGACAGCTTATAGGTGCTAGCTTTGCTCAATACATGCAGCTAATGCTAACGAGCTAGCCGTGTGGCTAACGCGATTTGACCTACATACAGACGATTATTATAGTGCAATAAAATATCACATTGTGATTAACAACAGAAATGAAGCATTGCATACCTGTTTCAAGGAAGAGGATCCACCCAGCATCTGTTTTCAGTCATTTTAACTCCTTTAGTTCTCTCCATCTCTGAGAAGCTATCCTGAAGTGCTTCAGACTGGGCTCTGTCACTCTCCTGTTTGCTTTCTTCATCTCTTCTGTCCTTTCTCTGTTTACCAGTCCAGCTCCAGAGTCCACCATAACTTCAAAATAATTCAAATAGATTGATTTCTTCAAGGAAAAGATCAGCAGTCACTTGTTGCTTCTCTCTCACTCTGCTCATGTCTCCCTGCTTCTCTCTGCTAGACTCAGCTGGTCTGCGTAATGTAAACAAGGGGACATACGGGTACTGCCGTAAATCGTTCCATTGTTTTGCGCGGGAAATGGTCGGGTCGGACAGGGATTTTTGAAATAGCTTTAAGAACTTTTTTATAATCTCATTTTACAACGTGGATTAAGAGCAGGAACATATATAAAGGTGAGACTATTTCAAGATCACTTAAAAAGTCCTCATAGCCCCTTTAAATTAGAATTTATGTCCTTAGATTTTTGTTTATTAAAGCTGCTGTGAGGAACTTTTGTTTTGTATGGATTCTGGCACCCCCTGTGGACAAAGTGATACCTCTTATCTCTTGTCCTATACATGCAAAAGTAGTGTTTTCAACAAAATCCTCAGCCTGTTGTCTTTTAACTGTCAACTTTATCAGGCAATGTGATTATTTTCCATGAAAACAGTCAAATAAAGGCTGTTTCTGAAGTGAGATGTCCATCATCTGGTCTGACACCTACCCCCTCAGGGCGGTTTCAGGCATTAAAAATGTCAATAGAAAAGGTGTCAGTGTTGTTGCTGATGGTCTTGTTTGCTATTGAAGGTCATAAAGAGGCATCAGTATCATTTTCAGTCTGTTTCTCAGCCAGTTCAAAACTCCTCACAGGGCCTTTAAAGCTGCTGTGAGGAACTTTTAGCTTGTATCGATTCTGGTGCCCCCTTGTGGACAAAGTGATACCTCTTATCTCTTGTCCTGTACATGCAAAATACTTGTCTTCAGACAATAACCTCATCTTGTTGTCTTTTAAAATTTAGACTTACCTTACAATGTGATTATTTGCCATGAAAACAGCCATAAAACGGTGTTTCTAAAGCGAGATGTCAATCATCTGTTCTGACACCTACCCCCTCAGAGTGGTTTTAGACATTAAAAATGACAACAGAGAAGGTATCAGTGTTGTTGGAGATGGTCTTGTTTGCTTTTCTGGGTCATAAAGAGGCATCAGTATCAGTTTCAGTCTGTTTCTCAGCCAGTTAAAAACTCCTCATAGTGCCTTTAATAAGAGATAAATATAGGGGTCCAAAATATATAAAAGTTGTCAAAGTTGGAGGAAAAAAAGAGGAAAAAAGCAACAAAAATAATCCACAATTTGCACGTACAGAGGATTTTTTAAAAATGTATGAGCCCAGGAAATATACAAATTGTAATGTGGGGTTAAAACAAAAATAGTTTGTGAAATAACAGCAAAAATGTATTCAATTTTTTTAAAATATGCATAAATAACAGAGAAAACATTAAAAATATGTCATGTAAATGAAAGGATAAAATACTAAACTGCAGAATCTTTATACACTAATGTCTTCAAAGTGTGTAACAAATTGATTTTTTGCATAATATTTGTTATTAAAGTGGATCTTTTTCTTCAATTACTCTCTCAAACAAGCAAAACAAAATCCTTGTCTGATGAGTGCAGTGCATTTTTTTAGCCACTAGATGGAGCCATTTTCAAATCATTGTGATGAAACTCTGTTCCCTCAAAGAAGACCTTGAAGAATAAATCACTCAGTCTTTAAAAAAGTGTAAACTTTATTCTCATACATGTTACCAAAACTAAACAAGGAGACACTTTTATAAGTTTGAACAGAGACATTAGAGGACAAAGATTCTTCTTCACTTCACTACTTAATGAAAACAATCACTTAATGAGTCTAAGTGCTTTCTTTTCTTCCTTTTTATGACTTCCTTTGTTGTTAAACTAACACCAATAAGGAGGAAGAGTTTACTCTCACAGGTGACTTAAAACAAGCAGTGCATGTTTCAGAGTCAGACGAGATAAAGGAAAAAAGAACTCTTTAAATCAACAGAGCAAAGGTGATCGATAAAATGAGGGATTTAAAGTCCAGCCATCTTCAGTTCAGTGTTTTTTCTGCTTCCACTTATTGTTTAATCTCTCTCTTGGACCTTGGTTCACATTTTCCAGTCTGGATCATCAAACTTTTTGAGCTGTTGTATGAAAATGTGTAAAATCTCCTGAACTGCATGTAAAAAGTTCGTTCTAGCAGCTGATACCTCAGCTTCAGTCTCATCTTTGTGTCCTTCATTCTTCTTCTTTGGCCCTCAGAGGTTCCTTGCTTTGGAGCGCCACGTCAGAGCCGACAGACTCCTCGTCCTCGTCCACGTCCTCGTCCTCGTCCATCTCGTTGGTGACGTACGAGCCCTTCTGTCTGGTCAGACACCACAGAAGCACGGCGATCATGCAGATGAGCAGCAGCAGCACAGCGGAGACGACACCTGAGGGGGAGGAGGAACGTCGGTACAGGTGATCACTGACGCATCACTGAATTTAAATTACCTAGTGTGTCTTTAGACGACAAATCCAAGTTCTCACCTCCGATTAAAACTGCAAAGTCTGCATCGGCGGTGTTTGGGCCTGTGGAGAAAAGCATTCATGTGAGCGTCACTGAGCTTCATGAAGCTGCAGAAAGAAGCAGGTTTTATTCAACTTCTCAGGGCGCCAAACTTTTACCAAAGTATCCCCAACATTTTTATATCTACGGGTTGCAGGAGTGTTGTTTGCACATCAGCAGAAAGACAACAAAGCTTTGCAACAACATTAAGACTGAAAGATGGTCCGGTGTTCTCTCAGCCTGCAGATCCTTTGAGCCGACACGCCCGTGTGTTCTCTGTCTGCATCATGAGGTGAGACAGAGAACACACAGCAGCTGAATCCAAACATGTGAGGCATTCAAACACCCTCACTCTATTTTAAAGACGAGGTGACAGACACACAGAGAGGGGCGGGGCTTAACCTGCAGGACAAAGTCTACGTAAATATAAAAGAGGACGTATTTAATGAAGCTTTAAAATATTTAACTAACAGGAGGTTCATCTGCACGATGTTTTACTTCATCCTCCTTCGTGCACTTTCACTCTCCGTGTTCAGGGAGTGTCTTATCTGCCGGGTGTCAGGAGAGGATCATGGGAAGGAGTGTGTGTGTGTGTGTGTGTGTGTGTGAGACGCCTCCAGGGTCTGTCGTCCTGGAGATAAGAGCTGACACACTGATACCGGCTGGACCTCGTTTCCACGGCGGGGCCAGAGACAACAGCCGACTCGTATCTGTTTGTTTAAAACGCCGTCACACGCTTAAAGAGGGTCCCAACATGAGGCTGGGGCCCCTCCGAAGGGTCGCAGGAACACTCTCTGCGGTCTGAAGAAGATTTAATCAAATGTTCTAAAACTTTAAAGCGTCTGATCTTGAGTTTTTTATAAAGTCCTGCAGAGTTTGAGCTCTTTGCACCTTCAAAAATTAATTTCTCTTTCAGTGGAAACATGAAAATCAAAGCAAACAAGTGTTGCTGCACTTGTTTAGTTTCAGCTGCTCGGTTTCAGTTTGTAATCCTGATTTAAGAAGTCACGTTCAGCTCGATCTCGTAGTATTCAGACTCTTTAAATCCGCCTCAGAGATGATTAACTTTAGTTTAAGTTTCCGTACCCTTCGTCACGATGTTGGTAAAGATTCCAGGAGTGGAAGATGGAGCTGGAGTCCAACCTAGAGGGGCAGGAGTCCTGGGATCCATGACGATGTTTATCTGTGCAGGAAGATGTGATGTTGGACTGTTAATCCCTCATGCATTAAAATATCAGCGTAGAGTTTGATTTCCTCCTCAAGATGCAGCAACGTCTGCAATAAAACGTCACTTTGAGAGTCGTGGAGGAACGTCTGCTGCAGGCTTTCAAGTTTACTCTTAAATAAGAACACTCTTGAGTGATGTTAGCTTTTAGGATTAAGGAGATAAACAGAGGCAGAATATACCTGCAGACTGAAAGTTTAAACTTCTATGTGATGCCTCAAAGATTAGTTTGTTTCTCATGCAACACTTTGAAGAAGTAATGCATCTTTTTTTATGCTTTTGAAAGTCAAAATCTGATCTCAAACCTCCTCACAGATTCGTACTTTTGCTACTTTAATAAAACGTCTCTCTCGTCTGCACAAACTAAAATAAGCTGCAGAAGTTATTCACTAGAGAATAAAAAGAACCTTTAACTCTCCCGGCTCCGTACATGAGATTATCATCTGTTTCCTGAAAGTGATGAAGTAAAAACAAAACTACGAAAGCCTTATCTTTTAAAAACGTCACGTTAAACATTTAAAAACAAAACAAGATAAAACTCAAACCGAGATCTGAGAGAAAGAGACGCCCAAAAAACTCACCACTCCTGCGAATAAACAAGCTGCTCTTCATTCACTCAGAACAAGAAGAAGAAGAAGAAACACAACAGAGCATATGCTGCACACACACACACACACACGCACCAACAACACACACACTCTCAGATGGGTGTGGTGTCACTCCCCAGGGTCGGGATCTGTTCCCCATCCGGCCAATCGAGAGGCAGGCTCCACCTCTCTGATGTTAAACGGCCTGCAGATGTCTGAAACTGTGCAGCTGACAACGCCTCTTACATCATCTGTTAACACACACACACACACATTATGATCCTGTGTGTGTGTGTACACAAACTGTGCTAAATTATCTCTGTTAGCCTGTCGACTAATGTAGGTCATGTTCTGTGTTTTGAAAGAGTTTCCTACGTTTCCCAGAATGCCTCAGAACAACCAGAGAGGAGTTCAAACAGACTGTAAAGAACAAAGGGAGTCGCACGTTGATGATTTTATTCATTTCATATCAGCAACATCCAAATAACCCGGTCATCAACATGTCAGAAAACACATGATCGAACTCTCCTCCGCCCGCTGCCAGAACATCTTTACACACACTTGATTTTTATTTGCATGAAAAGAAGAGTTACACCTTCAGATCAGATTGTAGTTCAACTAAACTCACATGCTGACGGCTACTGTGTGATTATTCTAGCAGCTAACTTCGTATCTGAAACGTGTTAGGAGTCAAAAAAGTGTTGATTACATGTTGTCTAAACACGGAGGAGGACACGACTTTAAAAGAGGAAATTAACATCTTATATCTCTGACTAACAAACCACATCGAGTCGATCAGGCGAGCGCTTTTTAATATTAATCAGGTTTAAGTTTCTACTGAAGAAGAAGCAGAGAAATAAAAGTACTTAAAGATTTTAACATCAGACTTTAATCCTCCCATATCTGCGTCCTCTCACGCTGTAACAGTCAGAATGTAATTGTTGTAATACAGCTGCAGTACCACATACGGCCACAAGGTGGTTGTTACGTAGCGACGAGTTGGTGTTAGCTACGCTTATTCCATCCATGGTGCTTTTTAAGGATTTGATTGGAGGCGGTTGAAATGACATTTAAAGGTAGCTGTGGATGAGCTAAAAGTTCTTATACGACTTTATTTATCGTCTTAACTTCTTAAGAACCAAAAGCAGTGTTTGATTAGTTGATTTATGCTATCAGGGTGTTGAATAAGTAGAGAAATAAACCTCTATCTCATCTTTAAAATGAAATCCTCTTTAAAAATCTGTTATTTTGCTGCTTTAACTCGTCATCTAAAAGACTTTTAAATTACTTACAAATTCATTTTAATGTCTCGCTGTTTTTAAAAAGATTTCTAAACTCTTCTAATTCTAAAGTAGAAGTTTTCATCCACATGCGCCTTGGAGTGGTTATTTGTAACTACGTGACAGACTTAAGAGCAAACTTAAAAGCTTCTTAACAAACTTAGTATCCATGAAAAACAATCTTACGGCCGTCTTTTGTGACTTTTAAATTCAGGAACAGATTATAAAACGAGCTAAAGCTGTTCATGTGGTACAGTAATGTTCCTCTTATCTCTAAGTATTTGATAGTCAACGTGATGTGCTTCTAAGCAGACTGAATTTTAAGCCTATTTTAAAACCTCTCAAACATGTACGATCCATCTATCCGTCTATTCATCCGTCTATCTATCGAGGAACAGAACTTAAAGAAAGGTAGATTAAAGCCTAAGTGACTAACAGACTCTCTCCAGCCATCTCTAACATTTGGCTGCTGGCCGGCGTTGTAATTTCCCACCCTGCTCCACCGCTCTGAAGGCACCGTGAGTTTGTGCGTTGCTAGGCTCCCTCTTCTTCTTCTTCTTCTTCTTCTTCTTCTCCTCCTTAATTTACCGTAGCTCCCCCTCCGCCTCCTCTTTTACTCGTCCTCGTGCGCGAAGAACTCGTGGCAACAGACGGTAACCACAGAGATGAATGTCATGAACTCCTGGAAGTCACACTCGGCGTCTCCGTCCGAGTCCAGGCTCTCCATCAGGCTGTCCAGGGTGCCCTGGTCTTTCACATGCTGCAGGGGAGGAGGGGGGGGATAGGGTTCACATCAGGACATTTACACGACACCAGGAACAGAAATTAGTGCAGAAAGAAACCTCACACGTCACTCTAATATCTGTTAATCCATTCTTTAATTCCTCTGTCTGATTTGTGCTCTCTTTTCCACCTTTTTTCTGCAACTTCTGCATTTTAAATCTTCAGTTTTAGTAAAAGATGTATGCAGAAAATGTGCACAAAGCTTCAAACGGAAAAGAAAACATTTGATTTAAGTTCTTAAATCCTGTTTTGATCATAAGGGATCTAATCTACTTGTCAGGTGGTTTTATTTAGAGCAATGCATCATATTTTAGGAGTCAGATGCATGAAGTTCAGTGTTTTCAGTACCAGATTAAACGTCCTTCTTTAACACCCTGTCCTTCTTCCTCGATCTATGAGCTAAACCTGCTTCATCATCCCTCTTAAGCATCAAACATCATCTCTGTGTCGCTCTTAAACTCTGCCTTTCAGATCTCTGCGTGTTCTGTCGTCTCACCGCCATCAGCTCCGGTAGCTCGTCGTGCAGCAGATCCTTCAGCTCGCTCTTCTTCAGCTTGTGTTTGTCTCCTTCTCGCTCCGAGTACTTCTGAAAGACGGCAATGATGGTCGCCATCGAGGTCTCCAGGTCGGTCATCGTGCTCATAGACTTTTCACCTTTTTCTGCACGAATGAAAGATCCAGATCGATCGCTTAGATTATTCTAAGGAGCTGAAAGAGTTAACTGACTTCTTTTATTTTAAACAATCATTCAAATACTTCTTTCAAACTTTTTTACAGACACTTAAGGGTTAATGATCTCTAAGTTCATGAAACAGCACAGATCTCTCCTCAGACGTAAACATTAGCAGCCTCAGAGTCTCCCTGAACGCACATCTCACCAGCATGACAGTGCAGAAAAGCAGCTGCTTCACTTTAAACTCTTCTGATTTAAGTTTTAAACATTTCTAAGAATCTGAATATTCAGAGTCCACCCTCTCCTCCTCTTCTTCTTCTCCTCTGTGATAATAAAACCTGGTGACCTTACCTCAGCGTGAGTTCAGGCAGGAGGAGTCAGATGAGTGTGCAGAGAGTGGAGGCAGGAGGATGGACAGCAGGATTTATACTGCAGCAGGGTGGAGGGTGCTGATGTGGTCGGTGTCGGTGGTGGTGTTGTGGGTGCAGCGCTGAGGTCATCCAGCCTGTCCTTCAAGCTGCTGACCAATCGGCTCCGTCCTCCTCCCCTCACTCCACTGAGACTCGGAGCTGACGGGCCTGCGGACTCTGAATGTGACAAAGAATTAACTGTTTATGACTCCGGATCAACGAGGGGACGCTTTCCTTATTCTTTACTTTCAGAGTCTGAAGATTAGAACTCAAAACTTTAACTTTAATAAAAGTCCCTGAAATGTTTCCAAACTACAAAACTCAGACTAAACTTTCCTCACAGTCCTGAGCCGCTGCAGGGTCGTGGAGGGACTTTTTATCAGGGGATGATCCTGAGAAACTTTTGGAGGATCTCACAAACCTTTCCACACAGATCAGTTTCTACTCATCTGTGTTTCCTTGCTTTTACTGAAGTGAAACACTGGCTGAGACGGCGTTAGCGTGTATCTTAGTGCAGCAGTTTGACCCATGTCCTGCATGTTTATATGAAGTAGGTACTGCAGCCAACCAGCAGGGGGAGCTCTTAAGGTTCTGGGTTCAGTTTGGTGGTCTAAGGTCAGCTTTAAATCAAAGACGTTTATTTTAAACCTTTTAGTTTGTCCTGAAAATAAGTCACAGCTTTCCAGAGAAGTCTGGATAATCTTTCTGGATAAATCTGTGAGAAGTCAGAGAGTATTTTTGAGGAGGGTTGTTTTTGCAGCTTTTGTCTCTAATAGAAGAGAAGTCAGGAAACTTCAAATCCAGCCTGTTGTTACCCGGTTGAGCTCAAACTCTAAGACCAGAGCGCAGCACTCCTCCATCTGTCTCTCTGTCCGTTATTCGAGCACGGTAAATCATCTATCTGTGTTCCCTGTTTGATCCGAGCGGCCTCTCCTCGCTGTGTTCGTGCATCTGCCGGGCCACAAAGGCTCGTTTCAGAGGAAGCGTCTGGCCGTGCATGTTAATGAAGACGCTTCTTTTCTCTAGCTGAAGTTGGCCAGACGTGCGCCCTCCTGCAGCCTGAACACAGCTCACAAACAGAAAATCTGCTGAGGACAAACAGGCAGGAGTTCAGACGCCTCAGAGCCAGAGTCTGAATCCTAAACGCTGTAAACACAATTATCTGGAGGAAAATATAAACAGGGACGAGTTTCAGTGAACAGATTGGTCCTCTGTTACTCTTTGAAAGACTCTCTGGCCTTTTGATTGTGCTTTTAGGGAACGATAACGTCTTATTTAAGAAATGCATCATCCAACCCTTTAAAAGATGCTTTAAAATGAACTTTAAATCCTCATCAATAATCTGCACAATGTGCCGAATTCCCTGGATGACTTGGCATCCTCCGGCGCCCTCCCTGACCTTTGACCTCCCTCCACTCTCTCTGTGTTTGCAGTCAGAACAGAGCCGTTTATGACATGATAAACTGAGTCTTTGTTTGGAGATAAATTCACTCCTCACGAGGAAGGTAACAGTCGACGCATTGTTTCCTTCAAACACTGAAACTCTGTGTGAAGAAACCAGCCAACATGCTGGAAACATCCATCGATTCTCCATCGTCATTCATCTGTCCGCGTGTCCGACTCCTGCTGATCAATCCAGCCCTGCAGATCTTTCATTTACAGACTGACTAACTCATCATTTTGCATTTTAAAAATAGACATTATAATAGTTTGTAAATAAATATCTGTGTCTCGTACAGTTTTCTATTTATTTGACCGTCTACCTGAGAGTTTGAATCTAATTTCTACATTTCTCAGACATCATTTGAACCTTTATTGTTGATTAAATATCTCCTTATAAACTCTGAATCATCTGATGAACCCTGCAGAGTTAAAGTCGGTCATAAACACTCTCTATCTGAAGTGACAACCACGACAGATTTTCACACTCCTCTAAAACCGTCCCCGTCTTTCTTCTCCTTCTGTTGTGTCTCCTTTTAGGATTTCGTGTCCAGGGAGACGGCGTCCTCAAAATGCCGAGGCGTCCCTGCAGCCCGGCCCCGGGGGACCCTGAGCTGAGCCGTCACCTTGGCAACAGGTCAGCGCCTCCCGCTGGGCATTAAAAGGCCGAGTCATAACCTGGCAGCTTGTGTTCGACTGAGATCTCAGGTTTGTTGTGCTCTTTTATTTTTATGATATCATGAGTTCTTTCTGTCGTTTGAAGCCCAAAAGTTCCTCTTCTTACAGTCAGCCTGCTGCGACCTTTGACCTCTGACCCTTTAACTAATCACACTGTAGTTTCAAGTCTGTTGACCTTTGCTCTAGCCTCTCTGAGAGGAACAAGAAGCCTTAAAAGTCAGAAGTAGTGAAAATGTTTTTTTGAGTTGTAGTTCCACTTTTTCACCACAAGAGGGCAGCAGTGGATAAACTATGACTGTCCCCCAACAACCAAAACAAACATGTCAGCCTTTAAAAACTGACATTATTCCTCTATTAAAGGAGAATTTTCAGGTTTTACAGAAAAGTTTTCAAACATTCTTAAAAGAGAAATTATTTTTCTAAATTAAACTAATTGAGAAGTTAAATTTATAATGATTTATAGCATTCTTAGAGGGTTTTTTAATGGTTCTCTACCCCTGAAAGATACTCACTGAGTGATTAAATTATCTTAAAATTGCTTTAAAGGATGTTTTATTTATTAAAGGTGCACAATATAGAATGAGTTTTAATAATAAGGTACTTTAGAAGATTTAAACGTCTATTTTTATTGATTATTAATGTGGATTGGACGTTTAACAGGAGAGAATTTGAGGATGAGATAAAGAAATGTGCTCTTTTGACAAGAAATCTTTTAAAAACTGATTAATTACTGTCATGGGAGAACTTTCAGGACAATAAAATGCTGAAATAAGTCAATCCTGTGGATTAAAATCAAGAAAAAATGAACTTTATTTTGGGAAATACTGAAAACAGGTCTGAAGTTTTTACACTTTTTGTTAAAATAAGACTTTAAGGACTCAAAAAGACAAAATAAAGACTAATAAAGAAAGACAGTTTAGCAGGTTAGAAGTAAATTGACAACAAGGTGGATTAATTCAAAAGTAAATGTATTTAATGTTTGATAAAAACTGAAGCCGCTTGCAGATCTTCCCTCCTGCAGCGTCAGAAGCTCCGTTGACATCTCGCCAGGTGGTGTCACGCTGCCCGGCCCGGCCCGGCTGGCGTCCTCCTCGGCTGGATTACTTCCTGGCGCGGTGTCAGTGTTTCTGGCTGCTGATCACAGCTTAATCTGGACACATGCTTAATCTTCCCGTCAGACCCCGAATCCCATCTGGCTCATTTGGTTGTTCACACCGCAGCGGCCGACAAACCGCCATAAACCTCGATATGAGGAAGAAGGAAAGTGTTTTCTGAGGGTCAGGGCGGCTGTGAGCGGGACTGTGGAGGGTATTACCTTGAGTTATGGGCGCAATCCAGACGCTCTGGAGGTGGTTTGTGAAGGTCGGCGGTTGTCGCCTGGAGCTCAGAGGAGAAAAACGATCATCTTTACAAGTTATTCGTCCCGAGATTCAACCTTGAAGGAGATTCTACTTCTCTAAACCAATCAAATCTGAAGTGGACGCAGGTGTCACACACTCGTCATTTCATACACAGAGGCAGAGACGGAGGACACATCCTGGGGGGGACCTTAACTTAAAATAATGTACATCTATCATTTCAGTGCTGTGAAGACAGATTAGGGACTTTTACAAACGCAGAGCGAGCGAGCGACCTGTATGAGGTTTCCTGTGTCTCCAGTATCCATCTTTATATCATTCCATTGAACAGATTATATATTTTTATTCTAAGGCCTTCAGTTTATTATTCTGAGAGCAGATTAAAACCACAAAGAAGACGCTCCTCTCTGCAGATGATGTTAGATAGCGGCGGATTGGAGCGTTACATATTAGCTCAGCCGCAGACATACAAGTGTCACAGAGCCATGCAGCTGCAGAATGGCCATCTCATGTCACATCTTCCCCATCTCTAATCCCATAATCCTCTACTCTCTCTATCTCTCTCTCTCTCTCTCTCTTCCCCCTCTCCATTGGATTAGAGGCTCCTGGATCAGAGTGCTCTATCCTCCAAACACACATGCTTACCTGCTGGCCTACATATCCACTTCCTCCTTCCAGTTTGGGCTAATTGGACTGACGGGAAAACACGACAATAAAGAGGTTTAGAGGATGCTGGGCAGACTGTCGACTAAATAAAGGTGTGATGAATCATTGAGAGCAACAACAACAACAACGAAGGTGTCAACACAACCTGTTCACGCTGACACCGATGCTTTAAATCTACCGGACGCCTGTAGTGGACGCTCGAGGAACTGCAGTTTTTAGAACTTCATATTTAAGACCAGAGGTTGCCGCTTGGTGTAGACACTTCATGTCTGACATTGCAGTCACAGAAGCAACAAACCTGAAGTCATCCTGAGTTTATTACCTCCTTCAGGGGAGCCAGGTGACGTCACCTCTGCAGCGTGGGGCGAGTTATGTTTCATTAAAGAATATTCCTGATGATACTTTAAAGTATTTAAAAGAATCCTCCTCAACCTGCATGACTCTAAAGTAATGAAGGTCTTAAACCAGGAGAGGAATAATCAAACAGAGACCCACCTTCAGGCCCTTATCTCCAATTAATTTAAAGCTAATTAACATGAGCACAGAGAGCCTGCAGGTTTCTGGACGCCTCCGCTTTAATCCAGCTCATTTAAAGTTTAAAACAAACAAACTTCCACAAATCAAACACTCATTGTTATTCAACACGGAGTTTTGTTTGCAGGGA
The DNA here is from genome assembly GCF_009762535.1 of Notolabrus celidotus. Classification (NCBI taxonomy): domain Eukaryota; kingdom Metazoa; phylum Chordata; class Actinopteri; order Labriformes; family Labridae; genus Notolabrus; species Notolabrus celidotus. Next base: position 107,619 of record NC_048295.1, on the reverse strand, counting down.
GCCAATTACAGACACGTTCCCCCAAAGAGGGACGTGTTTCTGAAACAAACATTTGATCCTGATGCAACAATGCAGATAATCTTTGTAAATCCAAACATCCTCGTCCTGTTCTTCCCTTGATGACGGAGTCCTCCACCTCCTGCTCCTCTCCATCAGTCAAACAGCGGCCGGGTCATCGGAGCTATTCTCAGCCTGTTAGTTAATGAATTAAGTAAATCAGACCGCAGACGGATCACTCAGCCGTCCAGGAGTTAGGCCCTGTGTTTGGAAAAACTCCTCCTCTGTGAGCAGACAGCGAGGCCGCCAGACGAGTTATCAGTCCTCTCACTCCAGACCACATCCAGGTCAGGAAGAGGAACCGGTCTGAGCCGAAACAGAAAGATTACGTTCACTGATGGTGTCTGCACCACCCCCAAATATTAAACCCATGTATTCCTCTGTCTTCATGCCAACATTACCCATAATGCAACTTCAGGGTAGACAGTGATTCAGCTGCTCTGTACAAGAGGCTCCCTTCCAAATCAGCACCCCAACTTATTTGAACTCTCAGTCTTAGTTTTAGTTTTCAGACGGTTTTAAAGATCTTTATTAAAAGCAGTATCTCTCCTGAAGTCCATTAAACTGTCTCTTATGTGCTGAATCATCCGGTCTCTCCTCTTTCAGCAGAATGAATCCAGAAGAAACCCACAAGACATCCTGCAGAAGAGGTCCAGTCCAGTCCTGTCGCCACAGGTGAGTCAAACCTGATCTACCAAGTCCTGAAGTACGACCAAAAACACCGACACGTCAAACTTCAACGTCAGATCCTCAGATTTCCACAACTCTGGTGGAAACTCTTCTTAACTCTTCATAATACTTTGACCTTCAGGGCCACCGTAGGAGCTTCCTTGTATGTGTTTATTAGTGATCTTCTTTTTGGGGTTAGAAATGAAAGATAAAGATTATGAATCCTCAGAAACGGACACTAAAAACTCTCCTCATGAGAATCTTTGTGTTGAATCAACAATCTGATCTCTCCTCATTCATGCAGATAAATCTGAAAACGTTGAATCCTCCATGTTTAATTAAATATCGCCTCCACTGCTGACAGACAAACCAAAGGAAACAAAAGGAGTTAAGAATTCTTCTGCAGTGTTTTGACAGTCTTGTAGTGAGCGCTCAGTGTGACAGCGACCACAGAGCTAATCTTTTCACCCAAACCGCCCCTACACACACACACACACACACACACACACACAAACAGCTCCTGACAACCACAGCACCATATGGTGAACACTAAGCTCCCGTCAGGTCGTAACAATTTGCCTCGAACTCTGAGCGAGGCCGGCTCGTCTCTGCCCCGAGCTGCAGAGGATTACTGATGTCGAAGCCGCACTCCGTCGAGCCGAGTAACAAACCTGACACAACGCAGAGTTATAATCCCGCTTTCATACGAATCCTGGAAACTCCAATATTTTTATCCTCTGGGTCAGGATTCCCCTGAATCCAGATCTTTTGTTTGGTGTTGAAAAATGCAGAATCAACAGGGAACCACCTCGTTTTATTAGTCTCACTTGAGCTCACTGCACAGAGCTTTAGCAGATGTTCTTTTAGTGCATCATAATCATTTACACTTAAGAGTGACTTATAGAATATTTTTAAACTCCTCCTTGTCAATTTTCTCCCTAAAAGTCTCCCCTCAGTCTCAGCTTCTCTCCTGCATCTCTCCTGCTTTTGCTCTGCATGCAGACTCTTCCTCCTGCAGACTCATGCTTTTTTCTAGTACACAAAAATTCCTAGAAGTCTTTTTACAGCTTGCATTCGTGGCGATCTCACACTTACCCTGCTTTGTGGCACAATTTTCTCTAAATGGGACCCTAATTTAAAAAAGGAACATCCTACTTTATTGAAGAAGGCTTAAACTTAGAGATTAAGACCTCTAACTTGTTAGAAAGATTCAAACAGAGAGAATAAACTCAGTGAGATTTAGGTTTAGTGTCTTAAAAGTCTTGCTAATATCAGGCGTCGTCTTGGAGTCAGTGGAGTCGCCCCCTGCTGGACGTTTAGCAGCACACAGTTTCCCTCACCTCTCAAAGTTTCAGAGTGTTTACCATACTTTAAATGTTCTCTTCCTCGCTCTTCCCTGGTGTTTGTTCCGGAGGTGAAACACCCATTTAACCTTTTTATGGAGCGTTATCTTTTATTTGGCCTTCAACGCTTCACTCCTCCTCCGGCAGCTGAACGAGATTTATTCGTATTTAGGAGACCCTCCAAACTCAGCAGCAGGTTTAAAAGCCTCGCAAACTCCTCCATGGGACTTTGATGACTTCCTGCTCTTGTATTGAAAGTGACCGGCCTCGTAAAGCGCGTGTCTTGTTTCCTCAGCGGCTTCATCAATCACGGCGGATAATTATGATCGATGGGGGAGGAGCTCGGGCAAATGAAGGCCGAAAAACATTTAGCAGAGGGTGGGGAGGAGGGGGGGGATAACGGTGATAAAAGTAGGTGAAGGAGGGTAAATCTTCTCCAAATGAATCCTCAAGTCGTCAGAGGAAGGAGTGCAAACACACGACTCACACTGGATCAGATATGCAGGAAGATCCAGATCTGTGGGGGGACATGTTCTGCAGGATTAGTTCTTTAATATCCCGTTTGATCGTCTCTTTAACGGCTCGTCTGAAACTAAAAAGTGCACTCACCTGTCCGTCTCCCTGTAATTAACAGCTTTGAATTAAACTCTTTATTACCTGTGTGCTAATGCGTATAAATTATAAAGTACAATAATGGTCACTCCTGCAGAAAGTCGTTTAAATCTCTGAGACCTTTTCACGCTCTCTGAGCTCTCACAGCCGGATAGAGGGGTTTGTGGGTAATTGGTGCTGGACTGAAATGGGTTCAGGTTCAGGGATAATGATTGTACAGAAGGAGACCCTGCACAGAGGATTCAGACTAACATTACCTGAGCACACGCTCTGTATCTCTCCTCGTATTGATCCATCGCCCGCTGTCGTTTGTGAAGCTCCAGATGAGATTTAGTGCCCCGGTGTAGAGCTGTAAATCTGTCTGTGTGCTGAAGTAATCACCTCGGACCAGAGCGGAGAACATGTTGAAAGACAAATTCAACCTCTTAAAGATGATGTCTGAAGCAGCGGCCACTTCTCTCAAACGCTTTGAACTCAAATCTTCTCAGAAGAACACTTTGGATGTAAAGAGAGTTTGTGTCTCTGAGCTGATTTAATATCAGAAAAGAAAGATTATGGATGTATTTGTCAAATAGAGAGGCTAGGTGTCTGCATGGAGAGAGAAAGCAGGAGGTGCACAATCCAGCATCCCATGGTTGTTAATGTGAGGAGGATTTATGCATGAAGAGCAGCTAACAATCTGTTCTACATCATTTACAATGAGACACAGCGTTTAGATTTCCTGACTTCCCTGAATGCAGCATCATTCAACAAACAAACATTGTAGTTTTCTTCTTTCTTCTCCTCTTGAGGACAGACCTGACAAAACTTGACTTTTGACTTGTGACTAATCTGCATCATGATGTAGTTATTTCAGCAAGTATTCAGAGCTGCATGTTTCCATCCATCATCAGCATCTCAAACATCCGTTTACAAGGTTGTTCTGTCTCTTTAAAGAGGAACTATTCAAAGAGCGAGAAAATATTCAACCCTATCAATAACGCACATCCTTTAATTCCATCCTGCCAGATAAACTTTGTCATTTCAAGCTGCTGCCAAAACTTAGACATCATCACCGTCTGTTGATTGTCTGAGTGTCCTTCAGGGAAACTTTAAATCCCTCCTGCTCACTCCTTTCTTGTATGTTTGTCAGGATAAGAGCGAGCAGAAGATGAATGCTGCGGTGCAAAGGATCCAGGCGGTGAAATGGTAATCATTTAGTAACCAGGGATTTAAGGATTTAAAGGCTGCCCTTCAGAAAGAAGCATCATTTAGCTCCATGGTGTCTGTCTGAAGAGGCAGATGAAGATCTGAGATTGGGACCGGATCAGGAGCGTGAAAAAGCTGCAGGAAAGAGCACGACACACAAAGAAGTATGAATGAAGCTAATCAGCGTTTCCTTTAACCTGACCACCTCTGAAGGATTACTGCAGTCGTTTATTGTGTGCATGATTGCAAATTTATTAAATTCATCACAAAGAATTAACACTTAATCCTGAAAACTGCTGCCTCAGGACAGAGGAGGCTGCAGATTCCAGGTGCATGCGTGTGTTTGTGAGTGTGTGTGTGTGTTTGCCTGAAGATACAGCGAGCTAATCCGCGGCCTTTTCCTCGCTGCTGCAGCCGGGGAAGTGATGAATAAGTAATTTCCTGCGAACAGGTTGTGCAGCCTCAAGAGTGGAGATGGAGTGAGCGGACAGATGGAGGCGAGAGAAAGAGAAATTGGCTTGGGAGAAGAGGAAAGAAGAAGAAGAAGCACACCCTCTTCAGAAACTCAAGATTTTCTGCAATTTTCTTGTGAGCCGTTCCTCGCTCTGCTGGAGGAGACCATAAACTTTCCATCGGATGGAGCACCACAGAAGCACATTATGGGATCTTTACTGCACGTTTAATGCTTTAATGCTCACACTCATGCACTTTTATTGGCGTCAGAATATTTGAACGCTGCAGTATTGCTCCTCTTCAGTTCATCTGAGTGCTTCTTTGACCTGCTTTCAACTTGAGAGGATTCCCACGACATGCACGCCAGGATTACTGTAGCTCCTGCTACTCTGTCTTTTTCAACAGACTCTCCACAAATTCAGGAATTCCTGTATTTGCATTCAGGCAGCAGCCAAAATAAACCACATTCCTGCAGTCTCCTCTTCCCATAACCAACCTGGTTGACAAGCAAACGCTGAGTTATTCTGATGCAAAGCGGGACGGCTGATATGGAGGCTCCTTGATAAAGAAGAGAAAGCTCTTTTTTTCAGACCCCACGGTTTCCATTCAGCCCACATGAATGGACGCGTCAAATCCAGTCTGAGCCTCTAATAAGGCCTGAACTTTGGGGCAGCAACGGCCGACGCTCTCTCTTGAGAGAGAGTCGTGTTCAACTGAAAACATTTCCCTTTTCAGACAAACTCTCGGCTCTCTGTGCCAAATTCCTCAGGAGGCGTCAGGGTTATGACTCTGGGCAAGATTTTAAGGATTACTCTGTCTTAAGATGCTAAGATTCATGAACTTTACTCAACTTTTAAAACACAAACTGTGATTAAATAATGCTAATCAATACTTTCAACCATCCAAAACCAATCTACGCCGAGAGCTCTGATCGGTTACATGCAAACAAAACCTAGCGAATTAAAAGATTAGGTGCACATTCCCTCTCCTCCTTTCTGCAGATGATGTCGTTCTCTTCATGCACCCTCTTTCTTTTCGCGTTTCTTCTCCTCCGCCTGGAGAAAACATGAGAGATCCTTTTCTACCAGTGCAGGTCTGAGTCGAGCAGATATGGAAACCCCGCGCTGAACTCCCGTCACTTCATAAGTCGTCTCTCTGATATCCATCATATCCCCCTTTGGTCCCTGACAGCGGCGAATGAGAGAGCGTGTGCAGGCCCGGTCAGATAAATCACCCCGCTTCTTTCACTCCTCTAAAGCTGGCGTAGCATTCATCATGAACCCTGAAAAGAAAGATATAAAAACACCGGAATGCTTTTTAAACCCCGTGGCTTTTAGGGATGTGAGTGAAATGTCTGAGTCCTGACTCTGCTGCAGAAGCATGAGCTGAATGAAAGAGGAAGTCATGAATCAAACGAAGACACCTTTGTAAATAAAGTATATCGTGCAGATTAAAAGGAGGGAACATGTTAAAGTAATTCATGAAGGTAGAGAGGCAGTCGAAGAACTAATTGGATCCATTCTGATGATGCATATCTACACCGGCACCGTGTTTTTATATTCTGAAGTAGGACGATGCATTTTAACACTTTCTCCAGCTGTTGCTCTAATTAGCTGTCTTGTTGCAAACTTTGGATGCTGCCTTTAAACGCTCCTTCAGGCGTGACTGAGGGGAGAGAAGAGAGACGACACACACAGAAGTCTGACTTTACAACTTTTACTCGTGATGCATTCAAAGACAGTCCAAATTAAGGTAGTTTGGTTTCCTGCCTCCTAAAAGTGTGGCTGAGAAATGCTGATGGATGGAACTTGCAGGTCAGACGTCACGTGACCAACGCCATCGAACACATGAAGCAAAGAAAGTAACAGAGGTCAGGACTTCTTGACTCTGCAGGGTTACAGCTGGCCTTGAACACGACACTTTTACTGCTGGGGTCTAAATCAGAACACCTGAAAATAAACCTTTTCTTTCCCTGCTGTCGAAGCAGACAGAGACAGGACTAAAAGCACTTTTTAAAAAACCTCTTACAGTCGTTTAATTTGCTCCAAAACTACAATTGGAATCGTGAAAACAATCCGTCTGAAGAAGATGAAGCTGAAAGGATTCTCTCTGCTCTCCTCTCACAGGTTGTATTTTTAAACTGCGGCTCATTTCGACTCATTTTGTCTTCAATTTGTCGTCTTTTGGAGCTGCTGTCAGCTCCAGAACCATTTCCCCCGCTCTGCTCTGACAGCAGCTTTACACAGCGGGGAGGACGGATCGTCTGAGTGGGTTTTGTCAATGAGATGAAAGAGGAAGGTCTATTAGACTGATGAAAGCTGTTTTTCTCCGTGTTGGTGCAGAGGAAACCTTTTCATACATACTCTCATGCGGCCTTTGTGAGATCTTTTTAAGTGTTTTTTTAAACAGCCTGATTACCATTTAAAGCATCAAAACCAAAAAGGAGATGCTCTTCCTTCAAACTTTAATGTGTTGTGCGATGATAGGTTTCCTTTTTCGGTCCACTCGAGCGATAGGAGCATGACTTGCTCCCCTTTTTTACTTACGTACATGCTGTTTGTATCGTTACTTTGCTACGACCACAGCGGTGGTGTACCTTAAGAGCAGAGGAACGTCTCCAAAGGCTCCTTTTGTGCTCATTTTATGAACAAAGATAACAACCAAACCTAAAACCTTGATATTATATTTATTCCAGTTTTGAGGCTGAGTGTTTGTTTTTTATTCAGGCTCCTGTGAGGAACTCTCTTTCTGTGTTGATTTTGGCGCCAAAGTTATTCCTCTTATCTCTCTCCTGATCTCCAGTACATGCCTGAGTAGTGTTTTCTGACCTCAAATGTCATCCTGCTGTCTTTGAACAGTTGAATATATCACTTATTAGGATTTTTTTTTACAGTGGAAGAGGTGAAAAAGTCTGACACCGGGGCGCCCCACATACAGAGGCTATAGTCCTTGTTGCAGAGGTTGCCGGTTCAACTCCTGACTGCTACCTCTCCCCACATTTCCTCTCTCTCTTCAGCTGTCCTATCTTAAAGGCAAAAAGCCCCAAAAAGTCTGACACCTACCCCCTCACAGTGATTACAGGCATTTAAAATTACAATATAGAAGTGTCCAAACATGTTGCTGATGGTCTGGTTTGCTTGTGTAGTTAATAAGGAAACCTCACTGCTACTTTCAGTCTGTTTCATAACAATTTAATAAGTCATCACAGGAGCTTTAAGGAATCTAAAACCCCCAAAACAAACAAGACAGCAAAATAAATAAAATACTAAATTTCTTTGGATCTTTATTTGTAAATTAATCATGTAAATTAAAAAATATTTAATGCATGTAATAAGGAGTACAACTGATATATAGAAGTGGAATAAAATGTAAATACTCCACTGCTTCATTTATTTTATGTACGTGTGGCCCCGCCCCCTCCCCCTGACGTCACTCGTGCTCCTCCAGCTGACTCGCTCTCCCTCAGTCCTCCGACGGACCGGATCCAGCGCGGACTAACACCCCACCGTGGGTTCATTTATCCCCGTTATAAACTTCTTGGATCAGGGGGAACACCTCGGAGCGTGCTTCAAATACTTCCTCCTTGTTTCATTTTTAATTTTTGAACCCAAATGACGAGAGAAAACACGAGGAAGAGAGGACGAAGAAGAAAGAGGGTCTCCATCAGCTGCTCACCTTCCGACCACTTTACAGCGACTCTGAGGACTCAGCGCTCAGACACACCGAGGTCTGTTCACTTTACAGACTGTTATACTTTAAAGTGTTAATAATCATCTTTTATAGCATCTTTTTATCATTTAATTCAATAAATCAGCAGAAAAATGTTAAATAAAGAATTCGGCTGTGATAAAGTAAACAATATCAGCTGTATAATATTATTTTAAAAGCATAATAATGTCTGTAATTGGTCTTCAAATATCATTAATGTCGCCATAATTAATAAGCTTATAATACAATATTTTTTAAGGCTACTTAAGAAGATGAAATTCAGGATTTCTGCTTCACTAAATTAATAATTATGACTCCTGTGATATCCTGTAGTCATGTGCACCCAGTGCTTTTGTATATAGAGGTATTGTTGAGTTCATGTTATTGCCAACTTTACACTGAAGTCCTTTTTATGGTGATTTTAATTAATTAAGTAATCCAGCTTTAGTCAGGTGGTGAATCTCTGTAGTATTTATGTGATCAGAATCAGCTTTATTGGCCAGGTATGCTTGAACACACAAGGAATTTGACTTGGTAAACTGTGCTCTCTTTGTACAAGGCATAAGAATAAGACATACAAATAAAGATATAATAACAATAACATCAGATATAAATACAAAAGAACAACAAATAGGCATGACTAATATGTACAGGCTAAGATAATATGATAGTAGTGCAGTGGTGAGTAGCAGAGGTAGTTTTTACATTAAAAAAATAGTAATAGTAATAGTGATACTCTTATATTTATGCAGCTTTGTGTAGTAGAGTAAGTATTTTTACGTCTATTCTTCTTTGCATTAACTTTGAAAAACCGCAGTTCATCAAGTGTCCACTAGAGGCTGGCTGCAGAAACACAGGAAACCACATACACACCCAGTCATCTTAGAAATAAACATGCTTACAGCCTGATTCGGCACACACTGCACAGAGTGAATTTATTATAACTTGAGATATTAAACTTACAAGCTGTGCCCAAATATGGGCGTGCCTGACTTGATTGACGGGCGGGCACTGTAGCTGTTAGTGAGGAGGCCAAAGACCCGCCTCCACTGATGAGTTTCTGTCGCCTAATTAGAAGAGTTATCGTTATTCTCTGGGTTGCTTTGCGTCTATGATATTATCACACACCTGTATTAATCTCAGATGTAAATAGAAACCCGATCCTCGTTTATTTCTGCTCAGAGATGATCTGTGAAAACAAAAAGCTCAGCAGCAGACGGAGAATGACTGGAAATGACAAGATGACAAATTAGCGTGTACTGCCCCGCGTGCACACGCTCGTGCACGCTCCTCCTCGGCTCTGCCAATAAGGTCATCTGATAAGCTGAAAATCCTCCCTCTCTATCAGCAGCCTCAAGGTTTAGAACACACACACACGCGCACACACACACGCACACACACACATTGTCTCTCAGCCTGCAGACTCTGTTTAATGAGATGGGTTTTGCCTCTCCTCCTCCTCTTCTTCTTCTCAATCTTCCCCATCTGTCCAGATCCCGCCTCTCCTCTTCCTCTCTTTTTTTGTTCTGCCTTTCTCACCTGTTCTTTGTTTCTTTTTTCTACCTTTCTTCCTCCTCCTCTTCTCTCCTCTCTTCTCCTCTCCTTCTACTTTCCCTCTCCTGTTTTCCTCCTCTTACCACCTGTTTCTCCCTCTCCCTCTCTTTTGTCTCATTTTCCTTCTTTTCCTTCTTGAATCTCTCTCCTCCTCTTCCTCTCTTTAACACACACACACACAAACTGATTTGAAAGCGACACTGAAGGCCTCCACACACACACACACACACACACAGACTTCTCATTGTGCTCCACAGAATAACACACACCCTCTGTTGTTTGCTGCTACACCTCTCATCCTCCTCTCCTCTTCCTCACCTCATCCCCCCGTTTGAGACTTAGCCTGAAAACCAGCGTGTCATCGATTTCTGCGTGAAGGTGTTCGCCGTTCTGTAATTAAAAGACGCTCATCACAACACACACACACACACACACACACACACACACACACACAACCTCAAACTGGAGGAAAGTGTGTCCACCTCAGTAAAAGTAATGTTTGATGAATCCCCTGTTGTGCTTTCAAGGACTGTGGGACAAGTTCGAGGTCTCCAGAGTTTGATATTCTTCAAAATATTTGCTGCTTTTTTATCTTCAATGCAGCAAAATGTAAAATTATTTGTCTTAAAAACATCAACATGTTGTGGATAGAGAAAGCATTAGACAACGTCTGACTGCTGCTGCAATACGTCCCAATTATTACCTTAATAAGTGTCTTTAAATGCTGTAACATTGCATCACATTAAGCCTGTTAGTCACACTGATTTAACTTCAGTGACTTGTGTTCTTACTTCACTTATAAACATCGTGCAGCAGCAACCCCAGCGCTTATTGAGACGATACCTTTCTCTAAATCTCTCTAAACGTGTTCAATTCAACTACTTTCATCACCGACTGCGTCTCAGCTCTCTGTCCCGTCTCATAGAGAAACGTAGGAGGTGCGTTATTATATTTTAAGCACTGATTGGTGAAAATGAAGCAACCTCCTGTCCCAAAATTGACCTGCCTCTCCCTCTTGTCCTCAGCAGCTGAAGAATCTCTGGCGTTAAAAGCTCAAGCACTTAGCGGACTCATTTACCTGAGATTCATCCTGAGGGGCGAGAGCGGCCGATACGGTGAATTTCTCAGGTGATGAGCGGTGGCGGTGCTGCAGTGTGGAGTTGACCACATGCCAAACGTCATTTATATTTTCTGCTGGACTTCAGGCTGAAAATGAAATGACCTGCTCAGCCTGCAGAACGTTAGCATCTGTCCCATCCTTCTTTAAGTTAAGCTGAAGGAAAACCTCGAAGCTCAGAGGGTCAGATCTCGTCTCTGTGACCCTAAATTATTTATAACGAACATCCCGCTGTGTTGAGGAAGACTTGAAACTGGAGACCTCCATGAAGGACCACTTTCTTTCAGACTTCTCTACAATCAGTGGCCATTCAGCAATGCTCCATGGTGCCTCTAGTGGTCAAAACCCTGTAGGACACCATTGAGAACATCACTACTAAACGTCACATAGTTCTGAGCTGATTCTCAAACCCTATTCCCTCTTTTATTTTGGCGGGACACTCAGAAACGTAGTGGGCGTTTCCTTTATTTTGAAGGCTTAATTTGTTGTTATTGTTGCAGTGCACCAGAAGCTTTAGAAACTGTTCCCCAAGTGGCCCCAGGAGGACAATTATCAAACTCCTGCAGGATTAAATGAATCAACACAAATCTAAGGTGAAACAACTCATTACACAAGCGCGCTCTTACTTTGACAAGCCTTTAACTTCCAAGGACGACCTTCCCCTGAAGTCTTGTTCATTTCTTCTCACCGTGCAGACATAAACACACGTCAGAGAGGATGCCGGGAGAAAAGCTGCATAGCTGTAGGCCACAACAGAGAGTCCAGTTCAGTACCTGACTCCAGCAAACCTTAATGTGTTTCTGTCCCTGAAGTGAGGACTGAATTAGTGCTGCAGAGCTGACCTTCAGAGGAGTTTAAAGTCAGACTTTTGATGAATTTTTGATGCTTTACCTTTTTATTTGACTGACGGAGGGCGAGATGAAAGAACAGAGACACTCAGGAGAGATGCATAAATAAATGAGTCAGGTTTTATTTGAGGGTTTGTGTGTTTAAGGAGTTAGCCACCTCTTGTTTGAACAGCTAACAAGCCTCTAAAGTTAACTTGTCTCATTCATCAAACTTACAGGAAGGACCTTTAATCAGACGAGTGTTTGGAGGGTCTACCCTTCGTTGAGTTGAAGTGTTCACACTTTTAGAAAGGTCACATCCTCCCTCCTGCGATCTGCTCATTTTAAACAGCTGCGATGGAGAGGCGATAAACTCTCTGCCGGCGTTCGTCTGCTGGAAACGGTTATTACAGCAACATTCATCCAGGGATTAGGACCGGCCGACGCTCAGCTAATTAAACTTTCGACTCCCCGGCGTCACCGTCCTGACTCAAATGACTTCATAACGCAAAATATTTCACCAGCTCTGATGTGAATGCACGAATGGGAAAGAATGTTCAGCTAACGCATCAACCCTGCAGCAGTTTCCTTCTTTACGTCCCCTGAAAGCTTCGTTTGAAGCGCTCCTTCTGTGAATGACTTTTTCTTCTCACATGAAGAACAACAGGAGTTTATTTCCCTGGATGCTGCACAAACTTTGTGTTTTATTCGCTCGTCTCTTAAAGGTCACATGTAGGGTATCACAGTCTTGTTTAACTTTTAAAAAATTGCTTCTGCAAACCTGGAATATTCTGGAAAACTCTGAGGCTTGAGGATGTGCAGTTTGCTCTGATCTGATCTCCTGCTGTGTTTCACAGAGGACAGCATCCTCCAATCCTTCGCTTTCTTTATTCCCGTCTGTTTCCGTCAGATCCATCCTCACCTCCTGCTGCATTCAGGGACGCTCTCCTCATTTCTAAATCAAAGCTGGTGATGGAGTCTTTGTCTGCTGGTTGTTATTGATCTCAGAATCGCTGCGGCCGCCTGCTGAGTGCTCATTTTCCATCAGGAGGAGGGGATTTATCGACGGGGCGTCAAGAGCAGGAAAATGAATTGTCACCTCTGAGGACTTTGACTTGCTTTCAGCCTGAGCTCCCAGGTGTAGAGATGCAGCTCGACGTCCCAGAGTGCAGATATTTACCTCCAGAGACTAAATCCTAACTTTCATCTGCTGTTTCCCTCCGTGGTATTAGTGAACGTATAAAGTTGAGGTGCTGTGTTAATGAAAACAAACACCTGCATCTGAGCCTAATGTGCATATTTAGCCTCACATATTAGAGCTCTTATTAAGAAACTAATTGAAAGGAATTAACATGGCACCCTCTGCAGCATATGTCGCTTTAATCAGATTAAATCAGCGTCATTAGAGTGCAAATGCAAATTGTAGCAGCTCTCTCCACATCCTGCAGGAATTACAAAGTCTGATGTGACTGAAGGGAACAACGTTTGCTGCAAAACAGCCTCTCGCTGCCGCTCTAATCAGATCACAGTCCTCTGCTGAGTTTGTGTTTTCATACGCAAATTGAATCACAGCTCAGTTCTCAGGAGGAAATTGGAAACTTGGTTGACACAAGGCGAGATGTAACCGGTCTAAACACACGAAACGGAGAGAGGCAGATACAGTCAGCGGAGGGATGATTGGTGCACTACAGGAAAACATTGATGGAGTGCAGATGTAGCTGTCTCCATGTGGTATTAGAGAAAGTTTTAAAGCTTCATTTGAGTCTATACATTCAGAGATTACATTTTCTCCATATGGAGAGTTCTCCTGCTCGAACATGATTGATCAGTTTCATTCGGTCTACAAACTGATTCTTCATATCCCCGTTTCTGTTTCTATGATTACTCTGGTGTCGTTTTAGGACTGATCACAGGGCCTCAAAATGAAGTTCTGCAGCAGGGAAGACCCTTTACCTTGACTAACTGGTCTTCTGTTTTTCAATCAAAAGGTAAAAGTTAACTCTGCATGATTTCAAAGTTGATTTACTTTCCCTCCTCGAGTGATTCCACTGATTCTACCGAGTCCTGAGTTTGCTGATAAACCTCGACCAACTGAACGGTCATATTTTACAACAGCAGACTTTACACTGAGTGAAATCCAGGCTTTATTGCCAAACATTAGTGGTCTACCTCACTAATGCTCTTTTTTTAGACTGAATGGGTGCAAATCCCTGCAGCCAGGTCTCTAAATCTTATAAAGCTGACAACCAACCAGAGGAGCAGATTAGTGTGTTTGGTTTTAGAATCCAGAGAAATGAACAGTTCAGGCGCTCAGAAAATGCAGAATTGACATTTCTCTTTGTGCCACTTTTTTCTCCTCGCTCTTTAAAGTATATTGCTGACATTCATCTTTGTCACTGTCACGTAAAACTGAAATCTGTTTTCATTTTTCTTCGATTGTTCCCTGAATCTCTCACTCTTTTTTTCTCTTTCTTTCTCAGCTCAGTGCTCACGGTCTTTGCATTGATTTAGAAAACTCTCCCTCTCCTGCTGCCAGCAGTCACTCTTTCCCAAGCACATCCTTCATATTGACTCCTTTTCATAAACGCAGTGACATTAATCAATCTTATTTTCTGCTTTAACAGTCTTAACCTTTGTATCCGATAACTGTGCTACCCATCTAGAAAATGAAGCTTCCTTCTGCTGCGCTGCTTCAGGAAGTCTCCGTAGATTTGATTATCAGCTGAACGCCTGGATGCAATGGATGCAGATGTGTTTAAAATTGGCTCATCTCTCCAATCCTGAAATCCTTTGTTTGTTCCCCATCCAGATGAAAAGCTGCCAATGAGAGGATGCTACAGTGAGACCCGGCCATGGCTGCCCATCGAATCATCAGAGTGACGAACAACAACCTCGTCCTCCCTCGCTGTAAATCTGAGGGGACGCTCATCGACCTGAGCGAAGGGGTCACCGGAGCCAGTCTCAACGATGTCAAAGGTCAGTAAGCCTTTTCTTTAACACCTGATTAATCAAAGTTCACCTGATCTTTCTGTCCTTGTTGAATGTTCCTCATTCCGTCTCTTTCATTTTACATAACTGGTTTATTTTTCCGTCTTTGGCTCTTTCACTCCACTGGTTGCACTTCATTACAGCTACGCTTTCATGCTCCATATACGCTAATGAGGTGAACTAAAAATAGTAAATTATGCATTAAATTATGCAGTTCATCTGCTCAGATATTTACCTACTGGTCTGAAAAAAATGCATCATGAAGGATGGAAAATAAGTTTCTCTGTCATGGTGGGAATATTTCACCCTCCTCTCTGTCTCAGTGTTATATTTCCAGCTGTAAGGTATTGATTTAAACCACTGAACTATTTTCAGACAAACCTCTCTGTCTGAATTTTGTGCCATCATGTCGATAGGGAAACTGTCCCATTATGTCTGAGTCTGATGATGGGGTAAGCACTGTTAATAGCAGTATTCTGAGTAATCAGCCAGCCAGTGATTAAGTGCTCTTATCTAAAGGAGCAGGACGGCCTCACAATGCTTCAAAATCAGGATCTCAAACTGAGACTAATGTCTTTGTCCTTTCAGTGCCTTCTCCCAGTGCCTTAAGACTGGACACGTCAGCCTCCTACGGAGACGCACAGGAAGTGGTCGCCATAAAGGATTATTGCCCGAGCAGCTTCACCACGCTGAAGTTCTGCAAAGGTGATCGCCTCTATGTGCTGGACACGTCGGGTGGAGAGTGGTGGTACGCCCACAACAACACAGAGATGGGTTACATCCCGGCCGCCTACGTCCAGCCGGTCAACTTCAGGAACTCTTGTCTCAGCGACAGCGGGATGATTGACAGTCTAGGGGAGGGGTATGAGGATGGGTCCAGGGAGTTTGGAGGTTTAGGGGAGTGGACAGGGACGACCCCGAAACCATCTCTGCATTACATCAACAGCCCCGTCTCTGCAAACCCGTTCACCTGCTCGGTGGATCAGAACTGCAAAGACTCGAGTATCAGGGGCTCGGATCTGATCCTCTTTGATACCCTGGCATCCCCTTCGTCCTGCTCCAACTTTAACACCAACACAATCATGACCAATGGGTTCAGCAGTTGCCACATCAACAGCACCCCCATCACCAGCCCAAACCAAGACATCCTACCTAACCTCCACCGGGAGAACCCGTTCTTCAGGAGTAAACGTTCCCACAGTCTCTCAGAGCTGTCAGTCCTCCAGGCGCAGTCCAACCCAACCTTACCCTCTTCGGGATTCTTCACAGGCCTTACCGCTCCTCTACCGGAGCAGTTCCAGAGCAGGGAGGACTTCAGGACTGCTTGGTTGAACCACAGAAAGCTTGCAAGGTCGTGTCATGACCTTGACTCCCTGGGCCAGAGTCTCGGTTGGGGCCAGACTCAACCAGTGGAGACAAATATCGTCTGCAGGTTGGACAGTAACGGAGGAGTCGTTCAACTTCCGGATACCCACATCAGCGCCCACATCCCTGAAGGACACGTGAGCCACGAAGACCACCAGCAGATCTCTATGAAAGCCTTACTAGACCCTCCTCTGGAGCTCAACACTGACCACTGCTCCACTGTGAGCCCGGTGGTGGAGATCAAGCTCAGCAACATGGAGATCAAGTCCTTTATCACGCTGGAGATGAAGGTGTCGGTGAATATCAAGAAGGAGAGTTGTCGCACCGCAGAGCTGCTTTGTGTTCGGAGTGATTGTAAAGAAGGGCCTTACACACCCATCCCCAACGCGTACATCTACAAGGACACAGTCCAGGTGCAGTTAGACAGTCTGGAGCCGTGTATGTATGTGGCTGTTGTGATCCAGTCTCAGTACGTCAGCCTCAATATGACTGTTTGGGACCACGTTCAGAGGAAAGTCACCCTGGGGGTCTACGGACCGAAGCACATCCATCCTTCCTTTAAGACGGTTGTGGCCATGTTTGGGCACGACTGCGCCCCCAAGACCTTGTTGGTAAGTGAGGTTGGCAGGCAGGCAAGTTCCACTCCGCCTGTAGCCCTCCAGCTGTGGGGGAAGCACCAGTTCATCCTGGGGTTCCCTCAGGACCTCCGAGTGGGCTTGTACTCCAACATGTCGAACTACCAGGTGAAGACGGCCGAGGGTGCCGGGGTGATTCAGGGATATCAGGTCAAACTGGGGAAAGTGAACCGGCTTGTGTACATGATCTCATCGCTCAACCCCGACAGCATTTCAGACTTCACTCTCAGAGTCCAGGTCAAGGACGCCCTGGACTGTATCCTGACTCAGTTCTGCGTCCAAACTCCACCACCGCCTCCGAAGACTGGAGCGAGGATTACAGGCCAGAGGAGGTTTTTAAAAAAGAAAGAGGTGGATAAGATCGTCCTGTCGCCGCTGGCTGTCACGTCAAAGTACCCGAAGTTTCAGGAGCGATGCATCACCAACTTAAAGTTCGGCAAGTTGATCAAAACCGTGATCCGGCAGCACAAGAGCACGTACCTGCTGGAATACAAAAAGGGGGATGTTATCGCTTTGCTCAGCGAGGAGAAGATCAAACTGCGAGGACAGCTGAGGACCAAAGAGTGGTACATCGGGTACTATCAGGGGAAGATGGGTCTCGTTCACGCCAAGAACGTTTTAGTTCTGGGTAAGGTCAAACCCATTTACTGGTGTGGGCCGGACCTCACCACCACCGTGTTGCTGGAGCAGATCCTGAAGCCTTGCAAATTTCTTACATACATTTACGCGACAGTGAGGACGGTCTTGATGGAGAATGTGGGGAACTGGAGGGCGTTTGCAGACGCCTTGGGGTACGGGAATTTACCGCTGAATTATTTCTGTCGGACGGAGCTGGACAACGAGCCGGAGAAGGTGGCGTCGGTCCTGGAGAAGCTGAAGGAGGAGTGTACCAACATGGAGAACAAGGAGAGGAAGTCCTTCCAGAGGGAACTCATGATGGTAAGACCAACTGTTTTATTATACTCGTGTGTTTTATCTAGTCAGAACTAACACCCCTGTTATATGTGGGTTTGAATCTCAGACATTTTGGTGTTCACTCTGCAGTTGGCTGAGAAAGGCTCACGTGGAAAAGGGTTTGAGGTCTCTCTCGACAGCTGCTAGATAGTGTTGGCCTTATTCAGTCAGAAAGTGTGAAGCTCACCCTGTTTTTCCTTGGAGGGAGAAACTACAAAACCCACCTTTATGCCCTGTGACCACTAACATGTTATTCTCTACTAAAAAACCCCAGCCTGGAGCATCCACACCGGCCGCTTCGTGGTGGATATTCACTCCAGAGACAGGATGGACCTGTTGGTCTCTGCAGGATACTCAAAGTGCCAGAGGTGCTCATTCTGTCTCTGTAACTTCCTGTAACAGGTAGAAACCCTGAGCAGAACTGGACTCATACGTGGGCCGCTATCTGCCTCGTCAGGTTAGGCTGTGAAACAGAGAAAGGGTCATGAACGGATGAAATTAAGGTCGTTTCCGAAGCCATTTATATCCCGATGAATTAAAATAGTGACAAGCCTATTTGGTGAAGCCGAAGGCGCTGCATTTAGATTGCTTATTTTTGCTGACCAATAATCCGGACTCAATTATAGCCAATATGCTGGTATGAATTAGACAAAGGCGTTAAATTCTCACATTTCAAGGGTCGTTTCTGAAAGCACGGCGAGCAGACGATCACCAACTCGTCCTTGAACAGAGAAACACAGCGTGGAGTCTCACACTTGGTGCAATCCTCCATTATCTCCTAAATGATGCATTATTTATTTAGAGGCGTTCTTGCTCAGCAGAAGCATTTACAGCACAGATAAATGTTAAAGAAAATCGTCTTCCATTACCATAACACTGTTGCTGCAGAGGCGGCCGCTTTTCTTCTCACATGATGATGTACATTACAGAGCACTTTTATCAGTGTCTCCCAGACGGCGGCTGCATTGTTCGCCGAGCTTTGTTGACGCTCAAAAGAACAGAAAATCTAATTTCCTGAACAGTTAGCCGTGTGATTGATTTGTGCTCCTTGTCTGTTTTACATCAACATGATTTCTTTCCGCTAACATCCTCACACTGATAGAATGTGAGCGTGAGCTGGGAGGATCCTTATGCTCAGTCACATGAACGGTAAACAAAGCGTCTCAGCGCCCCGGGGGTGGCGAGCAGTCATCACATGAAGAATAAAGGAAGATGTTTGGAGGAGTAAAACTTAACATCTGCAGTTTGAGCGAAAACAACTCTGTCAAGCCAACGCACGCCGCCCTCGATGTGTTTCTCTACTCAGACAGCGCCGGCACCCTGGGGGAAGCAAAATTGACCCGATACATTTCGCTTGCCAGACGCCGTTATTCAGAAAGTACTTCAGCAAAGTACGTCTCCCAAACACAGTTTAACCAGGCAGAGCTGGTGAAGCGTGCACGCACTGTTGGTGCATGCTCATGCTGTTTCAGCAGAGCAGCCGGGGGGTAAAGTGCCTTGCTAAAGGGGACTGTGGCCTAGGAAAGTAGAGTGTCAGTCACATGACGACATCCCAAAACAATGAAAGCAAAGAGAGAGTGTTGTTCTGCTCTATAGAAGCTACCTTTGACTCCTGCTGAGGAGGCCAAGGCTTTTAATCTCCCCGTGTGCACAAAGAGTGCCTTGCTTTTCTTATCTCCCAACCAGGCTCCAACCTTGACTCCTCTGCGCTCCATCTTTGTCATATTTCCTGGTAAATAAAAGGAGAACACACTTGTGCTTTTTTATTGAAGTCCGGCAATTTTTCCCTCCGAGGGCAGAAACACTTTCATCCCTGACGGCAATAAAAAAAAAAGTGTCCTGTTGACCTCGGTGGAAATAATTGTCCACAGATGTTCCCTGCACAGAGATGGAGCACAGGGGAGCCTGCTGTCATCTGAAATGTGTCTCTCTTGTGATGCAGCTACAGAGCAAAAACTAGATGCTGAAAAAGAAACACAGATTCTTCAGCTGTGTTTTCATGTCCATTTAACTCAGTTTGACAGCTGCAGATGTTGCTCAGTCTGCAGGTGCATACATTAGAAACTTAAAGGTGTAATTGTGCATCCTCTGCATAAAAAGCATGGCTGAATCGAGGGACGGCTTTGCAATCACAATAAAAGAGGCTCTAGATTCGAACCCTGTGGGACGCCACGTTTAATGGATGCAGTGGATGATGAGCTTTGATTCTGTTGTGTTTCTTCCAGGTAGAGGATAAACAATGTGCCTGGCAGCCCGACTCCTCCTCCAGGTGTTTAAAAGGATGTCACGGTTAACTGTGTCAAACGCAGCCTTCACATCAAGCTCGACGAAAGCTGATTTTCTCCTTGATTTAATGTCTAGACGTGTAAAAACTCGCCGCTCGCTTTGCGTCCGTGCTTCAGTTGTAAACCCCCCCTCCACAGGATGTGTGTGAAAGTGTGTTTCTTGTGCAACGTTTTCCCCCCCGAGTGCAGAAAATTGCCATCAGGCCGCAGGAACAAGGTCCAGTGAGTCACACAGGCTTGAATTTCTAAATCCTCTCCTCAAAGGAAAAAATAGCTCGGCTTATAAAATCGCTGCTCAATAAAACATTCCTACATTCAGAACCTCTGACCGCATTCAGCACACATGTCTTGTTTTATCTTCATAACGAGGCAGGTCGTGATCCTTTATTAAGGTATAAACACTGACCTGTGAAATAAGACAAGGAACAGAGTGATAGTGTGAAGCTTTCCCGTCCCGTTCTTATGCTGAGAGTTTAATATGAAAGACGTGTCGGGATGATCTCCTGTCACAGGGTCGGATGGGAATCGTTGAACCCTTGAAGGGGTCTCAGGGTGGGGGGCGATGCCTGGATGAAGCGGCTTCATTGTCCCTCCTGCGGTTTGTGTAATGAGAGAGGAGGAGGAGCAGAAACATGAAATGGGTTTAGAGGGAGGGAGGTGAGAACTGATACACGAGGAGGAAAGAGAGGTTAGACACACACGTATGAAGTCACACTGACAAGAGCGAGGAAGAATATCTTATCATTTATTATATCAGACTCACACTGAGTTTTAGAAAGCTCCACATGTTGCATGTTGGAGGGAATCGTGTGTTTGTTTTCGTTAGTGGCATTAAGTTTTGCAGAAAGAGCTGTGTAGAGTCGATGGCATGCTGCACTGCATGTTGCATTATTGCACAAAGATCCAAGCTAATCCTGTTCAGGCTTAGATTAGTGATTGATTCTGTAGCTATGATCATTTTGAAGAAGAGTTAGTGTCTCTCTCTCTCAGCAGAGATATCTGAGCTGTGACCCCGCCGGCTTTAATCACTGTCTGTAAAAAATGAAAGTGTCTCAGCAGTAGTAACGCTCTCCGTTTGTCTTCAGGAGCACAGCTCTACACGTTTCCACCCCCCTCCTCTCCTCCTCCACGCTACCCGACAGGTGTTCTGGTGTGAAATGTGAGCCGGCATTGATCAGGACGGAGCTGGAGGCTCTGAAGGGAGCATCTGACACCGCCTGGGCAGATCTGTTAACGCCGGGACTCGGGTTACGAAGGCGGAGGACAAACGAGAGCGGGTTCTTGTGCTTGTGAGAGGCGGAGAGGCCGGGAGAGCGTCGATTAATAATATATACGCACAGAGAGGCGGGGCCAATCACTCCTGCAGGGGATGTGATCAGTCCCTAGAATAAAACAGGAAGGAGTCTCTCACTCTCAAAGCATCAGTCGTTAAGAAGAGGAGATTTGTAAATCATCATCTCCTCAGATTCTCTCAGTCCTCCTGTTTTCTTTGTGTCCTGGTTTGATGTGAGTGCTTTCAGCTCTTAGTCTTCAAAGTGAAGCTGAAATACTTTTTAAATTACCGTCCAAAGATTGAAGGTTAATACCAGAGAGAGAGCAGAAGTTGTACCTAAAACGTCCTCCTCTTTCTTCCTCTCTCTTTTTGTCTCTTCTACCTGTCAGTCCTCTCACCCCCCCTTCCTGCTGAAGCTGATTTAGCTGACAGCCGCTCGCTCAGCTGTCAGCTCCGTCTGTCCGTCTGCTCCGGGGCTCCCTGCAGGTCGTCACGATCTCCTGTTTTTCAGACATTTCTCGGTCTCTCACGGAGAACTCTGTTTTCTATTTCCAGAGCAGAATCCTCCCATTATTTAGAAACGTGGAAACATCCAACACAAACAGGAAGCAATGCAGAGATCAACTCTGGCGTTAAAACTTTCTTTCATATCTTAGAATAGGAATTCAAAGTGTGTCCTTGAGCAAGACTCCGACCTTTGACCCCCATCTGCCACATTTTCAACCAGCCCTACATGAGACCACATCCTCCCTGTGAGTTCCTCCTGAAGGTGTTCTCCTCCTCCTCTTCGTGCCTCCCGCTGTAATCCTTTCCGGCTTTAACGACACGTTTAGCTCCTGATTTGCATTCGAACACATCATGCTCGTTTTCAGACGGCAGGCTCAGGAGTTGAACCCTGACTCTCCTCTGTGTGTGTGTGTGTGTCTATATTTAGAGTGGACCTTGTGTGTGTGTGTGTGTGAGGCCTGATTCAGCAGGAGGCCAAAGTGCTGGTTCACCAGGTGGTAGAGAGACAGCGACACAGACAGGGAGAGAGAGAGGAGGTGATGCAGGTTAATTCACTTTATTCCAGCGCTGCAGTTCATCGTGCAGCAGAGAGAGATTATAATGAATGTTAATCACACGACCTCAGGATTAGGAGGGTCTCTTCTTCTTACGACAGATTCCTAATCTCAGCTCCTTCACTGGAACATGTTTATTAATTCTCTGTGCTTGCACACACTCCTCTTCTTGGTAGTAAACAGGAGAAAGCGCTCCGTAGCTGCTGCTGTTGTTGCGTCCTGCCTGCAGTGTGTTTCTCCAGTCAGCTGCTTTTACTGCTGAGAGTTTTTAACCCTCATTGAACCGCGTTAGAGGAGAGCGAGTGTATTTACAGCCGCCGCAGCCTGAGGGACGTGACTGGGATTATACGCTCACACATAAAGACTTGTTTTCTTTAGGAGTTTCTGAAACACAGAGGGTCTGAGGAGGAGAGACGTTTGAAGATTAACACCATGTCCACTTCCTCTCTAACGTGGACTCCTGTAATCCTCGTGTTGTTGTTGTGATTAGATGATGTTTGTATCTTGTGAAGCTCCTCAAAGTGACTGAATTAGATCAGTTTAGAAGGGAAATGTTAGATTTTAGAGCTGCCCCACACTTTGACACAAAATATCCTGCACTAGTTTAGACCTCTGTTCTTCTTATGGTCCTTTCCAAAGGTCAGAAACTCTGACATCTGTCCCTGGAGAAATTATGTTGCAGAGTCTGCATGGTTCCAGTTTTTTGCAGGATGTAAACTTGACTCTTAGATCAACGTCTTCTTCGTTATGTTGTATCCTATAAACTCTCCCTGTACTGAACAGATCGGTCTGACATCTCGTCCTCTCTCCTGTCAGGCGCTCCTGAAGATGGATTGTCAGGGTCTGGTTGCCAAATTGGTCCTGGACTTCGTCTTGCTGACCACGGCGGTGGAGGTGGCGTCCCGGTGGAGGGAGCTGGCTGAGAAACTGGCTCGGGTGTCCAGACAGCAGATGGAGGCGTACGAGGCGCCGCACCGTGACAAGAACGGTCTGCTGGACAACGAGGTGAGGGGACACGGGGAACACTGGGACACAGGGGACAGGTTTTTACAGTCTGAAACCAAACAGCTGATTAATCTGAGACATGTTTTTGTATCTGTTCATTAACTCTGAAGCGTGATCGCTCTCAGGACGCTCTGTAGTAATCACATCCTCTCTGTTTCCTTCACACCTGCAGTCCATGTGGAAGCCGGCCTACGACTTCCTCCTGACGTGGGCCGCCCACGTGGGCGACAGCTACCGAGACGTCCTCCAGGAGCTCCACCTCGGCCTGGACAAGATGAGGAACCCGATCACCAAGAGGTGGAAGCACCTGACCGGCACGCTGATCCTGGTGAACTGCCTGGACACCCTGAGGAGTTCTGCGTTCTGTCCCACGGGGTACGGGGACTTTGCTGTTTGAGTATTTGGACCCGGATGGAGGACGTAACGAGGGTTTTAATGGATCTGAGTTCTTCTTGGAGTTTAGAGGACTCTGTAGTGTTCTGGTCTTGAACAGGACGGCTTTGGAGTCTCACTGGATTTGGATTTAAACCTTTTAAACGCCGGTTTTGGATATTTGGTAAATCTTTCCTTGGCCTCGGATCTCGGAGTCTCTCTCTCTCTCTCTTTTCTACCTCACCCGTCGTCCTCCTTGTTCTGTCTCTCTCTGTTTGTTCCTCCTTTATTCCCTCATGTTGTTTCTTTGAACACATCTCCCTCAGGACAACATCACAGACCTCACCCTGCAGCTCGTTCCTCACAAACTGTGAACTTGAACTTTTATTTCTACCCTGAACTCTGCTGACGGTCCCGAACTTGACTTGTGTTTCTCTTCAGCGTCTCTCCCTCCATGTCTCGTCTGCTGGAGTCGTCTCGTACGCAATGAAGAGCGTTTTCAGTTATTAGATTGCCAAAAAGCGTTAGCATGAAGCTAACCCACATGTGACTAAGTGCAGTATCACACAGAGTGTTTGTTTGTAGGAGATTCAGCTCTATTTTTATACTTGAGTGTGACACAGATGAGTTTATCCGCAGTGTTGTCCTTCTCTTTGTGTGTGTCCATCATAGTTCAGCTGGTTAATTGGAGTCTTTGAGTCTGAGGAGTGAACTTTGTACATTTAAATTTGTTTTATTTGTTTCAAACGTCTGATGTTGGGTCTTCTTTGTGGTCTCTGCAGGATCCACTCCCCCCCGGTCTTTGTCGTGTTTCTCTGTTGGTATATTTTCTGCTGCCGTGTCTCTGTGTCTGTTTGGATGGGAACAGAAACTGTGCGAGGAGTTTATGAGTATATATATTTGTACTGGACGCTGATGATGAACGTTGTCTTGCCTGTGAGAGGAGACAGATCTGAAGTCTGTTCGGTGTTTCTGCTCAGAGAGTTTGAATAAAACTGGAAAGTGGAATCGTCCTGGTGTTTGTGCTCGTGAAGGCTTCAGTGGAGCTTGTTCAGGTTTGTGTTTTCTGTCCTCAGGATGATTCCTTCTCTTCATCCAACACTGAGCTGCAAACATTCACAGATTAACTCTACGTCCTCTTCGGTTTAATGAAGGTGTGTGCATCTATCCTCAGCTTCCAGTCCCCCCCCTGCCTCCAGTCTTTGTGCTAAGCTTGGATTAAATGATCCAGCAGCCAGATCTCTTGTGTACACGGTGACATGGATCTCCTGGTGAGGCAGAAAACACACGATTCTGAATATGTTGCTCCAATTCTGACCATTTAATTCTGCTACCCTGAGTTTGCAGATCACGTCTGGACGGCGATTCTTTCTGCACAAGAGCGTTCATTAAATGTTGTCCACAGAAGATTCCTCTGTGTAAACACACACACACACACACACACACACACACACACACACACACACACACACACACACACACACACACACACACACACACAGAAACCCCTTCTGAATATCACACATGAATGCACACATGATCATATGTGCTAATGCATGCACAAACAGCACACATGACTGCACAGGAGAAATCCTGCGTTTGCTCTCTTTCCCAGCAATCTCCCTCTCTCTCTCTCTCACACACACACACACTCACTCTCTCTCACACACACACACACACTAATTAAAGCAGATAATTATTCAGCCTCAGAGGACAGGCCACCTTGACAGCGTCGTCCTTTTGCTCCTCGATGAGTAACTCTCCACGTTCCTGCTGGTCTCCTGGAAACCACTCAGAACTTGGACTGGAGACTCGTCGCTTTTGTCCCGAGCTCGGTGATAAAAGTCTCTTTAGTGAGGTTTTAATAACCGGCGTTGAAAGAGGAGTGTGTTAATCACCTCTCACTGACTAAAACAGAAAGGTATCTTAGCTGTGTGACATTTTCTGCAGGGATGTTGAAGCAGATCAGAGCGATCCTTTAACCTCAAAGTCATCCACCATCTTCCACAATCTAAGCGCCCCGTTAGAGCAGATTTCAGGAGTCTTTAAAGGCGATCTAATCGGAGTATTATTCCAGAGATGTGGGAGGGAAACGCTGCCGCTCTGTCCTCTGTATTTCCAGAACAAATTGGCCGTGCTTTTTGAAAACACGAGACAGGTGGTGAGATGAAAAGCTTGGTGCTCCGTTTCATCTGCAGAGGACGAGCAGAAACAGGCCGGCCTGCTTTCACCGGGTGAATCTGCTGAATGTAAAGAGAGCTTCAGAGATGAAACAGCAGAAATAAAACTCTCATATCTGCTTTTACATCACGTCGAGAGGAAAGCTGATTTCTGCCTCTTCAAAACAAACACTGCATGTTTTACTCCGTGTGTCCTCCAGCTCCTCCTTTTACATCAGATCAGATCCAGTCCCCTCTTACAGACAGGACTCAGTCTGATCTCATCTTAATCCACCATGAGCAGAGCACTTTGCAGAATTTAGCAAGTTACAGTGGCAAGGACAAATTTCCTTTAACAGGCAGAAACCTCCAGCAGGACCAGACTCATGTTAGACACACATCTGCTGAGACCGTGTTGGAGAGAGGGATAGAGGGAGATGAAGAGACTATAAGTTTTGAAGCCAACTCTTAAAAGTAGAGAGGGTGTCTGCCTCCAGGACCCTGACTTTGATTTTGAGCTGAGTTCTGAAGCTGAGTTTTCCCTGAATTGTTATCTCTAACTTCTTCATGTCCTCACTTTTCACAGGATCGTCCACCCGACCCTCCTCTCAGCTCTCAGTCTGCTCCGGATCTTTAACTCCACGTTTAGAGTCTCTGGGGGCCGAGCGGCTCGTCAAAACAACACGTTTTGTTTTCCTTTAACCTTCCTCCACATCTGCTCGTGCCCTGTCGTCTGTTACCTGAGGAACAGAGGAATAAATTAGAGGAGAATCAGTGAAGGAGCCTCGTGTTTTATGGATGAGGAGGCCGAGGGGGGCGAGAGACGCTCAGGTGACTCAGCCTTGTTAGAGAGAGAGAGGAGTGTGTGTGTGAGGTGTGTGTGTGTGCATGTTTACAGCCTGTTTAAGATTTGTTTTATTGATCACACTCAGTCATTAGAGCGGAGATCGATAGAGGAGGAGGACAGAGAGAACAATTAGAGACGTTTGATGACTCAGATTGTGTCATGGTCTGTTTGTGTGTGTTTCCAGCTCCCCTCCTCCTCCGTCTCCTCTCGTTACAGCTAATGCTTCTTCATTTATTCTGCTGATTAGGTCTCATTACAGCTTTAATTTGTGTGCAGTTTGCTGAGGTCAACAAAGTGAACCTGCTAATATAAAGACCGGAGCTGCAGAGGCGGTGAAACCTGAACGAGGCTGAGAAAAGGTAAAAATGAGAGAGGGAGAGAAGTTATCAGTCCAAATGTTTTCAGGGGTTTCTGCTGGGATTGGTGAAAGCTGTCTTTGCAGGAAATGCAACATAAAGAAGAGAGGGAGAGGATTTAAATGCTGTTTGAACAATAAAAATGTGTTCATCTGTTGTGCAGGAATGAATGTTTAAAGTTAGGGAGACTGTCTTTCTCTGTAAATGCAAAAAAAAGTCTTGACCTGCAGCCAAACCTTCATCAGACTTATTGTAAGTTTCATCAGCGGTATTTGAGATCCATGCAGGACCAGGACAGGTTTCCTCGTCTCCATGTTTATGTTTTGTTTACCCGTCAGCTCAGCTCATCGATCCGGCTCAGCCCTCGGAGACTACTTTGTGTCAAACTGAAACAAACCAGCGGCGTTAATTGACTTCTTTTTGTGTCTGGAGCTTTGTCACAAATCGATCCTAAGTACAAAACAAAATCAGGGTGAAAGTGGGAGACAGAGGACGTGAAGTCTCCCAACAATGCAGATTCTTGTGCTCTGAAAACATGCGGTGAAAATAAAAGCTTTCCATCCTGACAGGTGAAACTACAGCTGTCAATCAAACCGGATGTGACCACGCTCTCTAAGGAGTTTAAGGTATGCTCAAATCTTCATGAGTTCACTTCTACAAACCTTCTTCTTTTATAGTCTTCCTTGCAAAGCGTGCAGCACTCACACAGCGGGGACACTATGGTGCAAAAATTGAAAAAGAATAAAGCTGGCTTGATCACATCTTCAGGAAACTTCTACATCTGACACCCAAATGTTTGCACACAATAAAACTAAGGTATCCAACATCTCTGCTCCCAGTTTGTTCTAAAACTCGGCACTGATCTGATATATTTTGCTGCCATCTAGTGGAAGCTCATCATTGCTGCAGCCTCACATGTGACATGTTTCAGAATCATGCAACTGTACTCTTAAATGAATTAATCCAAGGACAGATAAATGCACTTACTCAATCCTTAACTTTTAAATTCTCAAAGGAGAAAATGATCCAGGAATAATAAATTAATATTAAATGTAAAGAAAGAGAAACAGTCAGTGCACTTCTCGTGTTTCACCACTAGGTGTCAGAGTTGAGCAGCTCAGGCTGCTCAGTGCGCAGAGGAAACACTCCTCTTTTCAAAATAAGAGCCTCCTCTTCCTCACTGCGGATTCCTCTGACAGCAGAGACTTTTATTTTGGAGGAATCATTCCTCTGTCGTGTTTTCCTGCCTGAGCTTCACGCACCAACGTTAGGAGGCAGATCCACGCGTCACACTCCATCAGTGGTGTGTGTCACTACATGAAGGAGACACACACACACACACATGCAGAGATGAATGATGTGACTTTTAGCCGTGCGTAATTTGCGCGTTTTGGACAGCTGAGCGCGCGGGAAAGGAAGGCACCGCAGCACATGTGATGGTTTGACTCTCGTGGGACTTGTGATGCTGCTGGACTGAGTCCAAGGATGCTGCTGCTGGTCTGGCTGCCGGAGTGCCTCTGTGCAAACAGGAGCTGCGCCCTCCTCAGCTGCTGAGGCTCGGACCAGGCGTGTGTGCGCGTGGACGACCTCATGGATCACTCCTGGGACATTTAGGAATCCGGGACAGTGAGAGCCGGACTGTGTCTCCTCCACGAGCTGCACCATGGGGAACAGCTTCACTAACCTGGGTGCCTTCCAGTCTTTGCACATAGTCATGCTGGGTCTGGACTCTGCGGGTAAAACCACCGTGCTGTACCGGCTCAAATTTAACGAGTTCGTCAACACGGTGCCAACCATCGGGTTCAACACGGAGAGGATCCGGCTGGGGGGCGCGGGGGCCTCCAGGGGCATCAGCTGCCACTTCTGGGACGTGGGGGGTCAGGAGAAGCTGCGGCCCCTGTGGAAGCCTTACAGCCGCTGCACGGACGGGATCGTGTACGTGGTGGACTCTGTGGACGCAGAGAGGCTGGAGGAGGCCCGCACCGAGCTGCACAAGATCACGCGCTTCTCAGAGAACCAGGGGACCCCCCTGCTGGTCATCGCGAACAAGCAGGACCTGCCGCGCGCGCTGGACGTGGGGGAGATCGAGAGGCAGCTGGCCCTGTCCGAGCTGAGTCCCTCCACCCAGTACCACGTCCAGCCGGCCTGCGCCATCATCGGAGAGGGTCTGCATGAGGGGATGGACAAGCTGTATGAGATGATCCTGAAGAGGAGGAAGTCCCTGAAGCAGAAGAAGAAGAGACAGTGATGAAGACTTCTCTCTCTCTATATATATAACTGAACTGATTCATGCCTCCTCCTCCTCCTCACATATATATATACATATATCTATATTTATAGCTGCTATGAGATAAAAACAGAGTCTATATGAATGTTAGAGGGACATCAGGAAGGTAAACCGGCTTCATTTACAAACTGTCTGCAGAGAACCTCAGAGATATATAAACATGGCAGTCACTGAACGTCATATTAATGCTGAATCTATGATCCCAGTATTGATCCGGGCTCTTTAAATCCCCTCAGAGAGTCCCTGGTGTCGGAGGATTCATCAGACTGTTTTATAGAGATGTGTTTTTTAAGGATCTCCTGGCAGAGCTCCGTGTTGCTGCGTGTTGTTGTGCTGTGCACAGGCTGTGAGACGATGTTAGACCAAAGATGATTCCCCTGAGAGGACGAACCCATCTCCATCCTTCCTTATGGTTTGATTTTTATAACCCTCTCTGTTCTTTAGGATTGTTTGTCAGATTTAGAATATGTTTGGTGTAGAGAAGTGATTTTAGAAAGGAGATATAGACTGTTTCTGAGCTCCAGAGGATCCATGTGATGACACCTCGTCTAGAAGCTGTGCCTGAGGTGTGCTCAGCTCTGTGAACGACTGATTCTCTCCCTCGGTTTGACTGTTACACCTCCACCTACGAGTGTTTATGTAGCTTTTCCTTTTAAGCCTCAAATCTGTGTCACCAAGTTTGAAGAAACAAGTAGCCGCTAAGAGAGCTCACTTTGTTGTTTCCTCTGGTGGTCGCAGAGATCTCAAGATGTAGCAACAAGCATGAGGAGATTAGAGACGTTAGAAAGAGAATTATAGTTTGATTTAAAGCTCTTTTCCTTCTTTAGCACTTCTGTTTTCAGCACAGAGACATTCATGATTAGACTTTAAACATGACCCGAAATGAGAGAACACACAGTCGTCTGCGTAGAGTGATAAGTCAGCATCCTTCAGGTCTACGAGATAAATACTGGTGTTGGTAGTTGTTGAGAAACGTTTCCTCTGATCGATAAAACTGAAGATGTCCTTGTGAGGGAAGTTAGTTTAGTCGTGGAGACACTCGAGCTCCTGCAGAGAAGTTCAGAAGAAGTGGTCATAGCCGACGGGACTGTTGAATGTTGTTCTTGGACTGTTGATTTCCGCCGCGCTCACGTCACAGGAGAAGAAGAAACGGTTCGAAGATACTCGCTGCAGCTTGACGTCTATAGATAACAACAACACTTCCTGGATGTGAAATAATAACCTGCAGCATGTTCCTTCCTTTTAAAGAACTGATTTTAAAAATCACTCAACATCTCAAAAAATCCTGCACACATATAACGACCACAAGGGGGCAGACTTATCTGTGGTTTGGGTTTAATATCTCCGACATGTGGCCGTGTTCGTCTTTGCATGACGGCCTCTGCATCACACAATGTAACTCAAACAGTTCAGTGTTAGCGCCAAGATACAGCACGACCAAACCATGTACCAAAACAGGAAGAAGAAGAAGAAGTATTTTTGGGATTAAACTCTTTGTAACTGAGCTTGTGTGTCGTCTGTTTTTTCAGAGAGGGAATTTCCCAGAGTGTGTGTGTATGATAGCATAAAGTAAAGTCCTCTGCATGCTCCAACCTGAGATAGAGTCAAAATGCCACCTATGAAGACTCCTGTTAGAGGACGTGCATGCATCCTCGCACATCATCTGCAAACAAGTGAAGCAGCAGACTGTGTTCTGACGTCTCTCCATGCCACATCTATGATATTAAAGATCCAGAGTGATATCTTTTTATGTTGATGCACTTATTAAGATATGTTTCTTAGTTTAGGGGTGAGTT
This sequence comes from Notolabrus celidotus, assembly GCF_009762535.1. Classification (NCBI taxonomy): domain Eukaryota; kingdom Metazoa; phylum Chordata; class Actinopteri; order Labriformes; family Labridae; genus Notolabrus; species Notolabrus celidotus. The sequence goes on along the minus strand of NC_048295.1, from coordinate 76,708 downwards.
TGTGCCCCAAACTCTGAGACCAGGCCGATTTAAAATCTTAAACCTTCTGTTGACTCAACAAAATCTGTGTTTCCAACATTAGTGAGTAAACTGAGATGATGCAACATGAGTTTTTGTCACTCCAGCTTGGTCCGCTCCTCTCTGAAACATCAGGATGTCTGTTCCTCCGTGCTGAAAGGATAAAAAGCACTCTGGAAAGCCCTCTCCTTATTAAAATGTAAATTCCTCATGTGTGCCACGGTTCCAGCTGGTTCTGGATCATCCCTGGACTCCTCTTTGTGGAGTGTGTTGCAGGTTTTTTTTGCAGAGCTGTGAGCCGGTTCAGGCGGAGGTTAATCCGGCTGCGTGTTCTCCTCCTGCCCGCAGAGCGTCGAGGCGAACCGGAGTCAGCGCTGACGTCACACGACCAAAAGCTTCAGCTCGTTATCATTTTAATTAGAGAGCGAGAGAAACTTCAGACGTCAAGGTTTAACGCTGAAATGTGTTTCTCATTTCAGGAGGGTTCTGATTCGTCCTCTGGGTGATCGAGAGGCGTTCAGGGTGACCTCTGAAGCATCCAAAGGTGTGTTCAGGTACTCAATTATTTAAATAACATGTTGAATATGGAGATCAGAAGAGACACTTGAGTGTTTTCTTGTTCAAATCTCAGCTCTGCTTTCTTTGCATTAGCTTTCTTCTTCTGTGTCTGTAATTTTGGACTCTTCAACATCCCAGACTCATAAATATGACACAGGGCTGTGTTTAAATATCTTTCTTTATAAATCACCAGAACATCTTTCCTATATCTTCTATTTTCCCCTCCCTCTCCACAGTCCTCCTCATGTTTTAAGTTGATAATTGCAGAGTGAGGAAGTGTAAGCAGTAGTTTCTTCTCTTGGCCTGTGAGAGCTGTACTTATGGAGGGATGCGGGGTTACACTCCACAGAGTTTCCAAATTAAATCGAAGTGTCTGGTGTGAATCTTTAAAGGCTGAAACACACAGAAACCTAACTGTAAGATGAGGTATTGAACCAGGAACAGATGAGTTAGGTCACTGAGGCCACATTTCCTCCACGAGGAGGACGGATGTTGGATGATGGAGAAGGAAATAAAGAAAGAGGAGGAGATGACAGAAGATAGTCCTCCACATTTCCCACACATAGAGCGGACGTTAGAGGTCTGAGTTTGTGTTTTTATAACGTCAGAGGACAGAAATACTCTCTAATGTACACGAGGAGTTCGTTTAATGTCTAGATGATTCATAGAGTGATCATCTGAGGAGCTATGGTGCCTCATACAGAGCTGACTATATGATAAGAAGTTTATAATAATAGGAAGGAGCTTAAATGCTTTCTTAAAAGGCCACAGAGAAACTAAACTTCATATGTGAGCTGCTCTCCTTCTTTCTGACTCCAGATCTGACTCCTATCTCTGAGTTAACAGTCTGGAAATTGTTTGAACTCCAGCAGCCTCCAGGTGTGTCTGTGTGTGTTTTGGTGCTTTGACCTTTGACCTGTCTGCTCTCTCATAAGCCGTAGATCTCAAACAAACACGCTGTGATCCGTGCAAACAGACCAAACCTATCCGACAGTCAGAGAGGAGGAAAACATCAACATTTAAAAAGCTTAAAGATGATCATTTATGAGACACACAGAGACGAATGTTTAGTTTATCCTCCAGGTTTTTGAAGAATCATACCTGCTGTGATGAGTTTAGGGAACCTGATACTATGGGAAAAGTAAAAACAGTTATGTGTAACCAGGATCCAAAGCAGAGCAAATAAACTGAGGGTCATGCTGATGTTTTTACAGGAGTTTCCCACACTGTGCAGCTTTATCAGGCATCATAATAACACTCTAACTCTTTAATAATTACACTTTACTGTATGATTACTTTAGGAATATGATTACTTAATTTAATATTTTTTTTAGGGTCACACATGTGCAGCCAAAACAAAGATATAAACACACAAAGAAGAATAAAACATTAAAAAGAATGCTTCTTTATATCCCTCTGCAGTCCTTTCCTCTGGCTCCCTCTTGTGGTCAGACTGGTGTACTGCAGCGTTTGTTTAACTACATTACTGTGAATATAGTTGTGATTAATTTGAGGCTTTAAGAGTTTTATTCTTTATATGAGTTGATTGTATAAGTTCAACTTGAACTGTACATTTAAAGAATATTAATATATATATTTTCAGTTGGTGAAATTGTTTATTTTATGTTGTTTGCTTTCCTGTCTGGAGGACAAAGTTCACCAACTTTTATATTTATTGCGAGCTGTTTGCAGGCAGGGTTGTAAAGAATATGTGCCACAGTTTAAAAAGTATCCTCAGGTTATATAATATCTGTTTTAGGTTTATGTTTTTTAGGTTGAAGTCTGTCTTTAATAAACAGCTTAAACTGACCTGTAATCAGATTTTAAATCAGTGTTTTTTAAATGTTTCCATTTAAAGAGATATTTTGTGGTGCTAAGAATTAAAGGCACTAAACCAGGGGAGAGCATGATCAGAGTTCAGGTTAATTATTATAAAATGTAATCCTTCAGCTGCACAGTATCAGGAGCATAAAGGTCAAGTTCTGTTTGTAATGTAGATGTTTGCAGAGTGCATGGCATTGACTTGTATCATCAGAAACAGACAATCCAAAGCACGCTCACCTGGATAATAAAGGTTGTTTAATCAGTTCTTTAATGTTATTCTGCACTTGGATTTTGCACCCAGACTTCTTTAACATGTAGGTTATGTTTGTGTAAGTTAAACCAGGTCAAATCAGGTGAAAGGTGGGAGGCTTCTTTTTTTTAAGTGAGACAGAAGCTGCAGCAGCATGGGACAGGAAACAGAATACAGAGAATCAACAAAATAAAAGCATATAGTGGGGCTGATTCTGAAGGGTTTAAAACGACTTCCTATTTTGATTTGTTTTTAATAGTCTTTAGTGTAGAGTATTATTTGTATCATTAACCAATAAATAAATATCAATATAAATTATAACTTAACCTGATTCTTCATAAGAATAAAGTTTAGAATAAAGTATTTCATCTTACTCTGTTTATTATCTAGATCATATTTTAGTCACTTTTTTAAGTTTATACTGTCTTATTTTAAACTATTATTGACACCAGTTTATTTACTTCTTCTGCTTCTTCTTCTTCTTCTTCTTCTTCTTCTTCTTCTGCTTCTTCTTCTTCTTCTTCTTCTTCTGCTTCTTCTTCTCTTCTTCTTCTGCTTCTTCTGCTTCTTCTTCTTCTTCTTCTTCTTCTTCTGCTTCTTCTTCTTCTTCTTCTTCTGCTTCTTCTGCTTCTTCTTCTTCTTCTTCTTCTTCTTCTTCTTCTTCTTCTTCTGCTTCTGCTTCTTCTTCTTCTTCTTCTTCTTCTTCTTCTTCTTCTTCTTCTTCTGCTGCTTCTTCTTCTTCTTCTTCTTCTTCTTCTTCTTCTTCTGCTGCTTCTTCTGCTTCTGCTTCTTCTTCTTCTTCTTCTACTGCTTCTTCTGCTTCTTCTTCTTCTGCTTCTTCTGCTTCTTCTTCTTCTTCTGCTTCTTCTTCTTCTTCTTCTTCTGCTTCTTCTTCTGCTTCTGCTTCTTCTTCTTCTTCTTCTTCTGCTTCTTCTTCTGCTTCTGCTTCTTCTGCTTCTTCTTCTGCTTCTGCTTCTGCTTCTGCTTCTACTTCTTCTGCTTCTTCTTCTTCTGCTTCTTCTTCTTCTTCTTCTGCTTCTTCTTCTTCTTCTTCTTCTTCTGCTTCTTCTGCTTCTTCTGCTTCTTCTTCTGCTTCTTCTTCTTCTTCTTCTTCTTCTTCTGCTTCTTCTTCTTCTTCTTCTTGTTATTGTTATTGTTATTGTTATTATTGATTTATTGTTCCATTAAACCGCTTTATGTTATTTTATTTTGAAGGTCTTAACAGCCGGAAGTGATGGACAGATGTTGTCGGACTTCATTTTTTGAGTTCTTGTAGTTTTTTCTTGCAACAGAAACATGTCGACGAGCAAGCAAGGAGATATTTTGTGCTTCTTTATCAACGGGAAAAAGGTATTTAACATTTACTGAAGTTATATTACTGCTTGTCGACTTGAAGGGAGCTTTAGCTGCATGTTTTTTTTAACTCTAAACTTTGTTTATTAAGAGTTTCTAACTGTTTGCATCATGCAAACTGCTGGTAAAAGTTGTTTTTGTGTCTCATTTAACATGTTTAGTAGTTTTTAAATTAAAAAAGTCACTTGATGTTGCAGAAAAACTCGTTAGAGTGGTGATTTCAATGAGTGGTATAACGCAGAGTTTTGTGACCTGTCAGATTGTGTGACCCAGAGGGGCTGATTGGTAAATAATTAGAGCAACAATAAAGAAGGAACATGTAGTTAGTGACGCACTTTATAAACATGAAACATCAACAAAGTGTTCATTTAAAGGTGAAAAAACAAATAATATAAATTAAATTAATTAATCTATTAACTATATACATTTTATTTGAATATTAATTATAAATGTAGGTATTTTGGTATTTAAATTAAGCTTTATTTCACTGGGTGCATGGTTCTATCTCAGAGAAATGTGCAGAAATAAATCAATATGACAGGGAAACTCATGTTTTTATAATAGCTTAATCAGTTTAATCATATTTAAAGCTTTAATCCGTAATATTTGATGAATAAACAAAACACACACATGCATAATTAATCATGAATCTATTCTTCTCCTTTGATAACAGGTAACACAGAAGCATGCCGACCCTGAGACCATGCTGCTGTCCTTCCTCAGAGAGAAGAGTATCCTTTCCATTTAATATTTACTGTTATGTTGACATGATTCAGCATGAACAGCGCCACCTACAGGTGTTTAAAGAAAGTGCCTGTGTGTTTCACCTTGACTGTGACCCCAGTGAGGTTAACTGGGACAAAGTCTGGCTGTGGCGGCGGAGGCTGCGGGGCGTGCACAGTCATGGTGTCCCGCTATCAACCTGCCACTAAAACCATCATGTATCCTTTTATTTGTGTTATAAATCACATGACCCTGCTGCTGCGCTCTGATTGGCTGAACGCTTGCAACTCCAAACAAGATCTTTTTACCTTAAATGACCCGAAGAGCTCGCACTTCCTGGTGTTGCAGCGATGTTTTCAGAGTAATGACATAACAAACAGAGTATTTAGGAACAGAGAGGTGTCCAGAGTTTGAAGTTTGAAGTGTGGGAGATTCAGATGTTGGCAGTAAACAGATTTTCTGTGGTGGCTGTAGTTATTTTCCATCCTGGCTTCAAACCAACATCTGTCTTTTTTCATCACTCTGACAATCAGTCCCACACACACAGAGCCAAATGAAAAACAGACACTGGACAGAAACTGCATACCAGTTCTCCAGAAGGTCTACAGAGGGACACAAAACAACTACAAATGTGCAAAACATAAATGAGGAGACAAAAAAGCTGCACAGGGAAGAAAAACAACCACAGGATGAGACTGAAACTTGCAAAAGTTTTACTATCTGTTGTCCCAAAAGTTGCAGCTTTACTCGTCCCTGTAAGGGCAGCCATAGAGTTTCAGTGAATCAAGCTTCCTTGACCAGGTCAGCCATTTCTCCGCCAACGCCTGCCTGCTGCCGCTCTGCCAGCTTCACGGAGCCGCCGTCACCACGGTGGAGGGCATCGGCAGCACCAAGACCAGAATCCACCCGGTGCAGGTCAGTCATGATCCTGAGACCCTCAAGTTCTGCCACAGAGATGTGTTTATTTAGCAGTAGCTGCAGGATCTAACAGCTTTGAATTTGTGCAGATCTGCAGCCCTCAACAAACCGTCCTCTCTACTGCAAAAGCACAAACCAGAGATGCTCTGGTCATAAAGCTGTCTATGAAACGTCTAACTGCAGGTTCTGTGTCTGTAGGAGCGGATAGCGAAGGCTCACGGCTCTCAGTGTGGCTTCTGCACCCCGGGGATGGTGATGGCCATGTACACCCTGCTGAGGAACAGACCTCAGCCCAGCATGGAGGACATCCAGGAGGCTCTGGCAGGTTTGTTTACCTGTTTGGAGGAAATGAGAGCTGCACCGAGCCGCGTCCTCATCGTCTGTGTTTGCTTTTCAGGAAATCTGTGTCGCTGCACCGGTTATCGACCGATCGTGGACGGCTGCAGGACATTCTGTCAGGTACAAAGCTCACCTCAACATCACATACAAGATATACTGTACTGTGGTGCATTAAAAACACTGAACATTAAAGCTTGGTGTGGTGTGATTTTCATTTGAATCAAAGGAGGAAACAAGCTGCTGCAAAGTCAACGGGAACGGAAACTGCTGCATGAACGGAGGGAATCGTACGGATGAGCCTGAGCATGTGAGCGTTTCTTTCAGGTGTGCTCTGCTTCTTCGTAGTTTGTTGTTTTCTTTGTTGTCATCTCTTATAATCTTCCTCAGGAGCCGCCACAGCTGTTCCACAAAGAAGAGTTTCTGCCCCTGGACCCGACGCAGGATCTGATCTTCCCTCCGGAGCTGATCGTGAGTCATCAGATGTTTCACTCAGCAGTCAGTGATTTTATACTTCATCATTTGAAAATTACTTAAGATACAAAACCAGCGCTCTCTCTGCAGCTGGCGAGCGAGAAAGAAACCCCTCAGACCCTCACCTTCCTCGGGGAGAGGATGAGCTGGGTGTCCCCCGTCTCTCTGGAGGAGCTGGTCCAGCTGAAGACCAGAAACCCTAAGGCTCCGCTGGTCATGGGAAACACCAACATCGGTGAGCAGGATGTTTTATCTGAAGCTTGTTACACTTTGTATTAGTTGTTTAATGTTCTCAGTTGATGAAACTTTTAAAGTCTGGGTATTTTATTGCAACATTCAGATTCATTGAAGCTTTGGTTCCTCCACTTATGTTTCAGGCCCTGATATAAAATTCAAAGGTGTTCTGCATCCACTCATCATCTCTCCAATCAGAGTGAAGGAGCTGTTTGAGGTCACTCACACTTCAAACGGTGGGTCACGTGGAGACGATCATAAACAATAACTTCCTGGTTTCTCAGAGTCCTCGTGTCCCTGAGGTTCCCTTGCAGCGTCATGTTGATCATCCTGGTGTCTCTGCAGGTGTTTGGGTCGGAGCGGGCTGCACCCTGGCCGAGCTTCGATCCCTCATGGAGAAGCTTGTGACGCAGTTTCCAGAGGAGAAAACTGAACTGTTCAGAGCTCTGATCCAGCAGCTGGGGAACCTGGGGAGCGTGCAGATCAGGAATGTTGCTGTAGGTAGACTTCACTCCAACTTTCCTCCTTACCTGAACGATTCACAGCACAGAGACTGATTTTATCTCTCTCTTTGGCTTATTTAGTCCCTCGGGGGTCAGATCATCAGTGCGTATCCAAACTCAGACCTGAACCCAGTTCTGTCTGCTGGGAAATGCAAAGTGAGCGTCGTATCAAACGGTGAGTTCAAGGTTTGGAGGAATCTGATGCTGAGGCTTCAAACGATGTAGACGTGTTCACTTCCCTTCTGTGTTTCTGAACCATCAGGAGGAAGACGAGAGGTTCCTCTGGATCAAGACTTCTTTGTGAGCTTCTGTAAAACCGTCCTGAAGCCGGAGGAGATCATCGTTTCTGTTTTCATCCCCTTCACCAGAAAGGTAAAGATGATCCTCAGCAGAATCAAAAACATCCCTTCCCTTAAAAGTTGTCGAGTGTTTATGTCGTGAAAGCGTTAACACCTGTCCGTCCTGCAGGGAGAGTTTGTCCGAGTGTTCCGCCAGGCTCCGAGGAAGGAGACTTCCTTTGCCACGGTGACCTCAGGGATGAGAGTGTTTTTCTGTGAGGGGTCCAGAGTCGTTCAGGACGTCAGTATTTACTACGGAGGGATGGGAGCGACGACAGTCAGCGCTGCTAAAACCTGCGCCGCCATCGCCTCAAGGTTCCTACTTTCACTTTGTCCTCTTCTCTGTGTCTTTTCTTCTCCTCTTGAGAGCCACTTAAGATGCATTGCGTCCTCAGGTCCTGGGACGATGAGACCCTCACCCGGGCGTACGACGTCCTCCTGGATGAGTTGGATCTCCCTCCGTCAGCTCCAGGGGGAAAGGTGGAGTTTCGTCGCTCTTTATCTCTCAGCTTCCTCTTCAAGTTCAACCTGGAGGTCCTGCAGAAGCTCAGAGAGATGGTGGGACAGGACGATGATTTAAAGAGACTGCAGTTTTAGTTTCCCTGAAATGTAAGACTTAAATGAAGTTTCTTTTTACAGGAAGTCATCACAGACGAGCTTCCATCTAGGATGCAGATTCAGCCTTTACCCCGAGAGATTGGACCCAGCCTGCAGGAGTTCCAGGTCAGAGATCTACTGGAAACAAATACTTAATATCCAACGTCTAGAATAAACCTGACCAGCTTCCTTGTCCTCCTCCAGCATGTCTCCAAGGACCAGAGTGAGCAGGACCCAGTGGGACGTCCCATCATGCACCGCTCTGCCATCAGCCAGGCCACCGGTGAGGCGATTTACTGCGACGACATGCCCCCCACAGATGGAGAGCTCTTCCTGTCTGTGGTCACCAGCGCTCGAGCACACGCCAAAATCACGTGAGTGAACAGAAACCTTCTCTGTCAGACTTTATAAACATGAATGAATGTTTTATTTTACTCGTCTTTGGTGCGACAGAGGACTGGATGTGAGCGAGGCGCTGAAGCTTCCTGGAGTCGTCGACGTCATCACGGCCAAAGATATTCCTGGGAAGAGAGTGCGGTCGTCGTTCGGGTACGATGAGGAGGTGCTCGCTCAGAGTGAGGTGAGCATGAGCATCGCTTTATTTCTTATGCCAATACATGGACTGAAGTTTTGGCTTTCCACTGACAGTTTGATTTTCTCTCTGGCGGTTGGTCTGCAGGTGTCGTGCGTCGGTCAGATGGTGTGTGCGGTGATCGCTGATACGAGGGAGCACGCCAAACGAGGAGCTTACGCCGTGAAGATCAGCTACAAGGACCTGCCTGACCCTGTTTTCACCACAGAGGTCAGTTAAAGGACACCCTTAATGACTGTAATAAGGACTGATAAAGGACACCCTTAATGACTGTAATAAGGACTGTTAAAAGACACCCTTAATGACTGTAATAAGGACTGTTAAAAGACACCCTTAATGACTGTAATAAGGACTGATAAAGGACACCCTTAATGACAAGAGTGTATCTGGTGGTGAAGGGGTTAAGAGGTTGGACTGGCAGTCTGAAGGTTGTGAGTTCGATTCTAACCTGAGGCAAAGTGAGTTTTAAAGTCCAACAGCCAAAGCACCATGATAAATATACCTGGAGCTGAGGTCAACTTTAAAACTGGACTTTAAAACTCACTTTGCCTCAAGTAAGAATCGAACCCACAATCTTCGGACTGCCAGTCCGTCCTCTTAACATCTTCACCACCGGGATACAGTCTTTAACTCAGCTCCGGGTATATTTGTCATGGTGCTTTGGCTGTTGTACTTTAAAACTCACTTTGCCTCAAGTAAGAATCGAACCCACAACCTTCGGACTGCCAGTCCAACCTCTTAACCCCTTCACCACCAGGACATACTCTTGAAGTCAGCTCCAGGTGTAATAAGGACTGATAAAGGACACCCTTAATGACTGTAATAAGGACTGATAAAGGACACCCTTAATGACTGTAATAAGGACTGTTAAAGGACACCCTTAATGACTGTAATAAGGACTGATAAAGGACACCCTTAATGACTGTAATAAGGACTGTTAAAGGACACCCTTAATGACTGTAATAAGGACTGATAAAGGACACCCTTAATGACTGTAATAAGGACTGATAAAGGACACCCTTAATGACTGTAATAAGGACTGATAAAGGACACCCTTAATGACTGTAATAAGGACTGATAAAGGACACCCTTAATGACTGTAATAAGGACTGATAAAGGACACCCTTAATGACTGTAATAAGGACTGTTAAAAGACACCCTTAATGACTGTAATAAGGACTGATAAAGGACACCCTTAATGACTGTAATAAGGACTGATAAAGGACACCCTTAATGACTGTAATAAGGACTGTTAAAAGACACCCTTAATGACTGTAATAAGGACTGTTAAAAGACACCCTTAATGACTGTAATAAGGACTGATAAAGGACACCCTTAATGACTGTAATAAGGACTGTTAAAAGACACCCTTAATGACTGTAATAAGGACTGATAAAGGACACCCTTAATGACAAGAGTGTATCTGGTGGTGAAGGGGTTAAGAGGTTGGACTGGCAGTCTGAAGGTTGTGAGTTCGATTCTAACCTGAGGCAAAGTGAGTTTTAAAGTCCAACAGCCAAAGCACCATGATAAATATACCTGGAGCTGAGGTCAACTTTAAAACTGGACTTTAAAACTCACTTTGCCTCAAGTAAGAATCGAACCCACAATCTTCGGACTGCCAGTCCGTCCTCTTAACATCTTCACCACCGGGATACAGTCTTTAACTCAGCTCCGGGTATATTTGTCATGGTGCTTTGGCTGTTGTACTTTAAAACTCACTTTGCCTCAAGTAAGAATCGAACCCACAACCTTCGGACTGCCAGTCCAACCTCTTAACCCCTTCACCACCAGGACATACTCTTGAAGTCAGCTCCAGGTGTAATAAGGACTGATAAAGGACACCCTTAATGACTGTAATAAGGACTGATAAAGGACACCCTTAATGACTGTAATAAGGACTGATAAAGGACACCCTTAATGACTGTTATAAGGACTGATAAAGGACACCCTTAATGACTGTAATAAGGACTGTTAAAGGACACACTTAATGACTGTAATAAGGACTGATAAAGGACACCCTTAATGACTGTAATAAGGACTGATAAAGGACACCCTTAATGACTGTAATAAGGACTGATAAAGGACACCCTTAATGACTGTAATAAGGACTGTTAAAGGACACCCTTAATGACTGTAATAAGGACTGATAAAGGACACCCTTAATGACTGTAATAAGGACTGTTAAAAGGACACCCTTAATGACTGTAATAAGGACTGTTAAAGGACACCCTTAATGACTGTAATAAGGACTGTTAAAAGACACCCTTAATGACTGTAATAAGGACTGATAAAGGACACCCTTAATGACTGTAATAAGGACTGTTAAAGGACACCCTTAATGACTGTAATAAGGACTGATAAAGACACCCTTAATGACTGTATAAGGACTGATAAAGGACACCCTTAATGACTGTAATAAGGACTGTTAAAAGACACCCTTAATGACTGTAATAAGGACTGTTAAAAGACACCCTTAATGACTGTAATAAGGACTGTTAAAAGACACCCTTAATGACTGTAATAAGGACTGTTAAAAGACACCCTTAATGACTGTAATAAGGACTGATAAAGGACACCCTTAATGACTGTAATAAGGACTGATAAGGGACACCCTTAATGACTGTAATAAGGACTGATAAAGGACACCCTTAATGACTGTAATAAGGACTGTAATAAAGACACACTTAATGACTGTTATAAGGACTGTTAAAGGACACCCTTAATGACTGTAATAAGGACTGTTAAAGGACACCCTTAATGACTGTAATAAGGACTGTTAAAAGACACCCTTAATGACTGTTATAAGGACTGTTAAAGGACACCCTTAATGACTGTAATAAGGACTGTTAAAGGACACCCTTAATGACTGTAATAAGGACTGTTAAAAGACACCCTTAATGACTGTAATAAGGACTGTTAAAAGACACCCTTAGTGACTGTTATAAGGACTGTTAAAGGACACCCTTAATGACTGTAATAAGGACTGATAAAGGACACCCTTAATGACTGTAATAAGGACTGATAAAGGACACCCTTAATGACTGTAATAAGGACTGTTAAAAGACACCCTTAATGACTGTAATAAGGACTGATAAAGGACACCCTTAATGACTGTAATAAGGACTGATAAAGGACACCCTTAATGACTGTAATAAGGACTGATAAAGGACACCCTTAATGACTGTAATAAGGACTGATAAAGGACACCCTTAATGACTGTTATAAGGACTGTTAAAGGACACCCTTAATGACTGTAATAAGGACTGTTAAAGGACACCCTTAATGACTGTAATAAGGACTGTTAAAAGACACCCTTAATGACTGTTATAAGGACTGTTAAAGGACACCCTTAATGACTGTAATAAGGACTGTTAAAGGACACCCTTAATGACTGTAATAAGGACTGTTAAAAGACACCCTTAATGACTGTAATAAGGACTGTTAAAAGACACCCTTAATGACTGTTATAAGGACTGTTAAAGGACACCCTTAATGACTGTAATAAGGACTGATAAAAGACACCCTTAATGACTGTAATAAGGACTGATAAAAGACACCCTTAATGACTGTAATAAGGACTGTTAAAGGACACCCTTAATGACTGTAATAAGGACTGTTAAAAGACACCCTTAATGACTGTAATAAGGACTGATAAAGGACACCCTTAATGACTGTAATAAGGACTGTTAAAGGACACCCTTAATGACTGTTATAAGGACTGTTAAAAGACACCCTTAATGACTGTAATAAGGACTGTTAAAAGACACCCTTAATGACTGTAATAAGGACTGATAAAGGACACCCTTAATGACTGTTATAAGGACTGTTAAAGGACACCCTTAATGACTGTTATAAGGACTGTTAAAAGACACCCTTAATGACTGTAATAAGGACTGATAAAAGACACCCTTAATGACTGTAATAAGGACTGTTAAAAGACACCCTTAATGACTGTTAAAGGACACCCTTAATGACTGTAATAAGGACTGTTAAAAGACACCCTTAATGACTGTAATAAGGACTGTTAAAAGACACCCTTAATGACTGTAATAAGGACTGTTAAAAGACACCCTTAATGACTGTATAAGGACTGATAAAGACACCCTTAATGACTGTAATAAGGACTGATAAAGGACACCCTTAATGACTGTAATAAGGACTGTTAAAAGACACCCTTAATGACTGTAATAAGGACTGATAAAAGACACCCTTAATGACTGTAATAAGGACTGATAAAAGACACCCTTAATGACTGTAATAAGGACTGATAAAGGACACCCTTAATGACTGTAATAAGGACTGTTAAAGGACACCCTTAATGACTGTAATAAGGACTGATAAAGGACACCCTTAATGACTGTAATAAGGACTGATAAAGACACCCTTAATGACTGTAATAAGGACTGATAAAAGACACCCTTAATGACTGTAATAAGGACTGATAAAAGACACCCTTAATGACTGTAATAAGGACTGATAAAAGACACCCTTAATGACTGTAATAAGGACTGATAAAGGACACCCTTAATGACTGTAATAAGGACTGTTAAAGGACACCCTTAATGACTGTAATAAGGACTGATAAAGGACACCCTTAATGACTGTAATAAGGACTGTTAAAGGACACCCTTAATGACTGTAATAAGGACTGTTAAAGGACACCCTTAATGACTGTAATAAGGACTGATAAAGGACACCCTTAATGACTGTAATAAGGACTGATAAAGGACACCCTTAATGACTGTAATAAGGACTGTTAAAGGACACCCTTAATGACTGTAATAAGGACTGATAAAGGACACCCTTAATGACTGTAATAAGGACTGATAAAGGACACCCTTAATGACTGTTATAAGGACTGTTAAAAGACACCCTTAATGACTGTAATAAGGACTGATAAAGGACACCCTTAATGACTGTAATAAGGACTGATAAAGGACACCCTTAATGACTGTAATAAGGACTGATAAAAGACACCCTTAATGACTGTTATAAGGACTGTTAAAGGACACCCTTAATGACTGTAATAAGGACTGATAAAGGACACCCTTAATGACTGTAATAAGGACTGTTAAAAGACACCCTTAATGACTGTAATAAGGACTGTTAAAGGACACCCTTAATGACTGTAATAAGGACTTATAAAGGACACCCTTAATGACTGTAATAAGGACTGTTAAAAGACACCCTTAATGACTGTAATAAGGACTGATAAAGGACACCCTTAATGACTGTAATAAGGACTGTTAAAAGACACCCTTAATGACTGTAATAAGGACTGATAAAGGACACCCTTAATGACTGTTATAAGGACTGTTAAAAGACACCCTTAATGACTATAATAAGGACTGTTAAAAGACACCCTTAATGACTGTAATAAGGACTGATAAAGGACACCCTTAATGACTGTAATAAGGACTGTTAAAAGACACCCTTAATGACTGTAATAAGGACTGATAAAAGACACCCTTAATGACTGTAATAAGGACTGATAAAGGACACCCTTAATGACTGTAATAAGGACTGTTAAAAGACACCCTTAATGACTGTAATAAGGACTGTTAAAAGACACCCTTAATGACTGTAATAAGGACTGTTAAAAGACACCCTTAATGACTGTAATAAGGACTGTTAAAGGACACCCTTAATGACTGTAATAAGGACTGTTAAAGGACACCCTTAATGACTGTAATAAGGACTGATAAAGGACACCCTTAATGACTGTAATAAGGACTGATAAAAGACACCCTTAATGACTGTAATAAGGACTGATAAAGGACACCCTTAATGACTGTAATAAGGACTGATAAAGGACACCCTTAATGACTGTAATAAGGACTGATAAAGGACACCCTTAATGACTGTAATAAGGACTGTTAAAGGACACCCTCAATGACAATAGTGTATCTGGTGGTGAAGGGGTTAAGAGGTTGGACTGGCAGTCTGAAGGTTGTGGATTCGATTCTAACCTGAGGCAAAGTGAGTTTTAAAGTCCAACAGCCAAAGCACCATGATAAATTTACCTGGAGCTGAGGTCAAGAGTGTATCCTGATGGTGCAGGGGTTAAGAGGGAGCACTGGCAGTCTGAAGGTTGTGGGTTTGATTCTTACCTGAGTCAAAGTGAATTTTAAAGTCCAACAGCCAAAAAACATAACTATAAATACGGGGGGTTATACCACTGAGATTTTGAAAGGATGTCTCAATAATGTATTGTTATTATATATAGTAGGCTTTCTATGTTTGTACATAAATAATATAGAAAGCCAACTATATAATATCAATACATTAATAAGACGTCCTTTCAAAATCTCAGTGGTATAACCCCCCCAGTGGTATAACCCCCCCAGTTTACTTGTTGTGGAATTCGGGGGGCAGCGGCCCCCCTTCTGGTTCCCCCGCGTATGTGGGATTCGGACGTCCTGTCCGAGACTGTGCAATTCCAAACGCCCTCCAGCCTTCTGTACAGTTGTAATTCCCATATGCCACAAGGCACCGCGTATGTGGGATTCGAACATCCTGTCCGAAACTGTGCAATTTACAGTTGTAATTCCCATACGCCACAAGGCACCGCATATGTGGGATTCGAACATCCTGTCCGAAACTGTGCAATTCCAAACGCCCTCCGGCCTTCTGTGCAGTCATAATTCCCATACGCCACGAGTCACCATTCTTGGACTTTTGGTCAGGACGTATTTATAGTCATGTTTTTTGGCTGTTGGACTTTAAAACTCACTTTGCCTCAGGTAAGAATCGAACCCACAACCTTCAGACTGCCAGTCCGTCCTCTTAACATCTTCACCACCGGGATACAGTCTTTAACTCAGCTCCGGGTATATTTGTCATGGTGCTTTGGCTGTTGGACTTTAAAACTCAGTTTGCCTCAAGTAAGAATCGAACCCACAACCTTCAGACTGCCAGTCTGTCCTCTTAACCCCTTCACCACCGGGATACAGTCTTTAACTCAGCTCCGGGTATATTTGTCATGGTGCTTTGGCTGTTGGACTTTAAAACTCAGTTTGCCTCAAGTAAGAATCGAACCCACAACCTTCAGACTGCCAGTCCGTCCTCTTAACATCTTCACCACCGGGATACAGTCTTTAACTCAGCTCCGGGTATATTTGTCATGGTGCTTTGGCTGTTGGACTTTAAAACTCAGTTTGCCTCAAGTAAGAATCGAACCCACAACCTTCAGACTGCCAGTCTGTCCTCTTAACCCCTTCACCACCGGGATACAGTCTTTAACTCAGCTCCGGGTATATTTGTCATGGTGCTTTGGCTGTTGGACTTTAAAACTCACTTTGCCTCAAGTAAGAATCGAACCCACAACCTTCAGACTGCCAGTCCGTCCTCTTAACATCTTCACCACCAGGATACAGTCTTTAACTCAGCTCCGGGTATATTTGTCATGGTGCTTTGGCTGTTGGACTTTAAAACTCAGTTTGCCTCAAGTAAGAATCGAACCCACAACCTTCAGACTGCCAGTCCGTCCTCTTAACATCTTCACCACCGGGATACAGTCTTTAACTCAGCTCCGGGTATATTTGTCATGGTGCTTTGGCTGTTGGACTTTAAAACTCAGTTTGCCTCAAGTAAGAATCGAACCCACAACCTTCGGACTGCCAGTCCAACCTCTTAACCCCTTCACCACCAGGATATACTCTTGAAGTCAGCTCCAGGTGTAATAAGGACTGATAAAGGACACCCTTAATGACTGTAATAAGGACTGATAAAGGACAACCTTAATGACTGTAATAAGGACTGTTAAAAGACACCCTTAATGACTGTAATAAGGACTGTTAAAGGACACCCTTAATGACTGTAATAAGGACTGTTAAAAGACACCCTTAATGACTGTAATAAGGACTGTTAAAGGACACCCTTAATGACTGTAATAAGGACTGATAAAAGACACCCTTAATGACTGTTATAAGGACTGATAAAAGACACCCTTAATGACTGTAATAAGAACTGTTAAAGGACACCCTTAATGACTGTAATAAGGACTGTTAAAGGACACCCTTAATGACTGTAATAAGGACTGTTAAAGGACACCCTTAATGACTGTAATAAGGACTGTTAAAGGACACCCTTAATGACTGTAATAAGGACTGTTAAAAGACACCCTTAATGACTGTAATAAGGACTGTTAAAAGACACCCTTAATGACTGTAATAAGGACTGATAAAGGACACCCTTAATGACTGTAATAAGGACTGTTAAAAGACACCCTTAATGACTGTAATAAGGACTGATAAAGGACACCCTTAATGACTGTAATAAGGACTGATAAAGACACCCTTAATGACTGTAATAAGGACTGTTAAAAGACACCCTTAATGACTGTAATAAGGACTGTTAAAAGACACCCTTAATGACTGTAATAAGGACTGTTAAAAGACACCCTTAATGACTGTAATAAGGACTGATAAAGGACACCCTTAATGACTGTAATAAGGACTGTTAAAAGACACACTTAATGACTGTAATAAGGACTGTTAAAGGACACCCTTAATGACTGTAATAAGGACTGTTAAAGGACACCCTTAATGACTGTAATAAGGACTGATAAAGGACACCCTTAATGACTGTAATAAGGACTGATAAAAGACACTCTTAATGACTGTAATAAGGACTGTTAAAAGACACCCTTAATGACTGTAATAAGGACTGTTAAAAGACACTCTTAATGACTGTAATAAGGACTGTTAAAGGACACCCTTAATGACTGTAATAAGGACTGATAAAAGACACCCTTAATGACTGTTATAAGGACTGTTAAAAGACACACTTAATGACTGTAATAAGGACTGTTAAAGGACACCTTTAATGACTGTAATAAGGACTGATAAAAGACACCCTTAATGACTGTAATAAGGACTGATAAAGGACACCCTTAATGACTGTAATAAGGACTGATAAAGGACACCCTTAATGACTGTAATAAGGACTGATAAAAGACACCCTTAATGAATGTTATAAGGACTGATAAAGGACACCCTTAATGACAAGAGTGTATCTGGTGGTGAAGGGGTTAAGAGGTTGGACTGGCAGTCTGAAGGTTGTGGGTTCGATTCCTACCTGAGGCAAAGTGAATTTTAAAGTCCAACAGCCAAAGCACCATGATAAATATACCTGGAGCTGAGGTCAAGAGTGTATCCTTTTGGTGCAGGGGTTAAGAGGGAGCACTGGCAGTCTGAAGGTTGTGGGTTCGATTCTTACCTGAGGCAAAGTGAATTTTAAAGTCCAACAGCCAAAAAACATGACTATAAATACGGGGGGTTATACCACTGAGATTTTGAAAGGATGTCTCAATAATGTATTGTTATTATATATAGTAGGCTTTCTATGTTTGTACATAAATAATATAGAAAGCCAACTATATAATATCAATACATTAATAAGACGTCCTTTCAAAATCTCAGTGGTATAACCCCCCACTGGTATAACCCCCCCAGTTTACTTGTTGTGGAATTCGGGGGGCAGCGGCCCCCCTTCTGGTTCCCCCGCGTATGTGGGATTCGGACGTCCTGTCCGAGACTGTGCAATTCCAAACGCCCTCCAGCCTTCTGTACAGTTGTAATTCCCATATGCCACAAGGCACCGCGTATGTGGGATTCGAACATCCTGTCCGAAACTGTGCAATTTACAGTTGTAATTCCCATACGCCACAAGGCACCGCATATGTGGGATTCGAACATCCTGTCCGAAACTGTGCAATTCCAAACGCCCTCCAGCCTTCTGTGCAGTCATAATTCCCATACGCCACGAGTCACCATTCTTGGACTTTTGGTCAGGACGTATTTATAGTCATGTTTTTTGGCTGTTGGACTTTAAAACTCACTTTGCCTGAGGTAAGAATCGAACCCACAACCTTCAGACTGCCAGTCCGTCCTCTTAACATCTTCACCACCGGGATACAGTCTTTAACTCAGCTCCGGGTATATTTGTCATGGTGCTTTGGCTGTTGGACTTTAAAACTCAGTTTGCCTCAAGTAAGAATCGAACCCACAACCTTCAGACTGCCAGTCCTTCCTCTTAACCCCTTCACCACCGGGATACAGTCTTTAACTCAGCTCCGGGTATATTTGTCATGGTGCTTTGGCTGTTGGACTTTAAAACTCAGTTTGCCTCAAGTAAGAATCGAACCCACAACCTTCAGACTGCCAGTCCGTCCTCTTAACATTTTCACCACCGGGATACAGTCTTTAACTCAGCTCCGGGTATATTTGTCATGGTGCTTTGGCTGTTGGACTTTAAAACTCAGTTTGCCTCAAGTAAGAATCGAACCCACAACCTTCAGACTGCCAGTCTGTCCTCTTAACCCCTTCACCACCGGGATACAGTCTTAATTCAGCTCCGGGTATATTTGTCATGGTGCTTTGGCTGTTGGACTTTAAAACTCAGTTTGCCTCAAGTAAGAATCGAACCCACAACCTTCAGACTGCCAGTCCGTCCTCTTAACATCTTCACCACCGGGATACAGTCTTTAACTCAGCTCCGGGTATATTTGTCATGGTGCTTTGGCTGTTGGACTTTAAAACTCAGTTTGCCTCAAGTAAGAATCGAACCCACAACCTTCAGACTGCCAGTCCGTCCTCTTAACATCTTCACCACCGGGATATAGTCTTTAACTCAGCTCCGGGTATATTTGTCATGGTGCTTTGGCTGTTGGACTTTAAAACTCAGTTTGCCTCAAGTAAGAATCGAACCCACAACCTTCAGACTGCCAGTCCGTCCTCTTAACATCTTCACCACGGGGATACAGTCTTTAACTCAGCTCCGGGTATATTTGTCATGGTGCTTTGGCTGTTGGACTTTAAAACTCACTTTGCCTCAAGTAAGAATCGAACCCACAACCTTCGGACTGCCAGTCCAACCTCTTAACCCCTTCACCACCAGGACATACTCTTGAAGTCAGCTCCAGGTGTAATAAGGACTGATAAAGGACACCCTTAATGACTGTAATAAGGACTGATAAAGGACACCCTTAATGACTGTAATAAGGACTGATAAAGGACACCCTTAATGACTGTAATAAGGACTGATAAAGGACACCCTTAATGACTGTAATAAGGACTGATAAAGGACACCCTTAATGACTGTAATAAGGACTGTTAAAGGACACCCTTAATGACTGTAATAAGGACTGTTAAAGGACACCCTTAATGACTGTAATAAGGACTGTTAAAAGACACCCTTAATGACTGTATAAGGACTGTTAAAGGACACCCTTAATGACTGTAATAAGGACTGATAAAGGACACCCTTAATGACTGTAATAAGGACTGTTAAAGGACACCCTTAATGACTGTTATAAGGACTGTTAAAGGACACCCTTAATGACTGTAATAAGGACTGTTAAAAGACACCCTTAATGACTGTAATAAGGACTGATAAAGGACACCCTTAATGACTGTAATAAGGACTGTTAAAGGACACCCTTAATGACTGTAATAAGGACTGTTAAAAGACACCCTTAATGACTGTAATAAGGACTGATAAAGGACACCCTTAATGACTGTAATAAGGACTGATAAAGGACACCCTTAATGACTGTTATAAGGACTGTTAAAGGACACCCTTAATGACTGTAATAAGGACTGTTAAAGGACACCCTTAATGACTGTTATAAGGACTGTTAAAGGACACCCTTAATGACTGTAATAAGGACTGATAAAGGACACCCTTAATGACTGTAATAAGGACTGATAAAGGACACCCTTAATGACTGTAATAAGGACTGATAAAGGACACCCTTAATGACTGTATAAGGACTGTTAAAGGACACCCTTAATGACTGTAATAAGGACTGTTAAAGGACACCCTTAATGACTGTAATAAGGACTGATAAAGGACACCCTTAATGACTGTAATAAGGACTGATAAAGGACACCCTTAATGACTGTAATAAGGACTGTTAAAAGACACCCTTAATGACTGTAATAAGGACTGTTAAAAGACACCCTTAATGACTGTAATAAGGACTGTTAAAAGACACCCTTAATGACTGTAATAAGGACTGTTAAAAGACACCCTTAATGACTGTAATAAGGACTGTTAAAGGACACCCTTAATGACTGTAATAAGGACTGATAAAGGACACCCTTAATGACTGTAATAAGGACTGATAAAGGACACCCTTAATGACTGTAATAAGGACTGTTAAAAGACACCCTTAATGACTGTAATAAGGACTGTTAAAAGACACCCTTAATGACTGTTATAAGGACTGTTAAAGGACACCCTTAATGACTGTAATAAGGACTGTTAAAAGACACCCTTAATGACTGTAATAAGGACTGTTAAAAGACACCCTTAATGACTGTAATAAGGACTGTTAAAGGACACCCTTAATGACTGTAATAAGGACTGTTAAAAGACACCCTTAATGACTGTAATAAGGACTGTTAAAAGACACCCTTAATGACTGTAATAAGGACTGTTAAAGGACACCCTTAATGACTGTAATAAGGACTGTTAAAAGACACCCTTAATGACTGTAATAAGGACTGTTAAAAGACACCCTTAATGACTGTTATAAGGACTGTTAAAGGACACCCTTAATGACTGTAATAAGGACTGTTAAAAGACACACTTAATGACTGTAATAAGGACTGATAAAGGACACCCTTAATGACAAGAGTGTATCTGGTGGTGAAGGGGTTAAGAGGTTGGACTGGCAGTCTGAAGGTTGTGGGTTCGATTCTAACCTGAGGCAAAGTGAGTTTTAAAGTCCAACAGCCAAAGCACCATGATAAATATACCTGGAGCTGAGGTCAAGAGTGTATCTTGGTGGTGCAGGGGTTAAGAGGGAGCACTGGCAGTCTGAAGGTTCTGGGTTCGATTCTTACCTGAGGCAAAGTGAATTTTAAAGTCCAACAGCCAAAAAACATGACTATAAATACGGGGTGTTATACCACTGAGATTTTGAAAGGATGTCTCAATAATGTATTGTTATTATATATAGTAGGCTTTCTATGTTTTTACATAAATAATATAGAAAGCCAACTATATAATATCAATACATTAATAAGACGTCCTTTCAAAATCTCAGTGGTATAACCCCCCCACTGGTATAACCCCCCCAGTTTACTTGTTGTGGAATTCGGGGGGCAGCGGCCCCCCTTCTGGTTCCCCCGCGTATGTGGGATTCGGACGTCCTGTCCGAGACTGTGCAATTCCAAACGCCCTCCAGCCTTCTGTACAGTTGTAATTCCCATATGCCACAAGGCACCGCGTATGTGGGATTCGAACATCCTGTCCGAAACTGTGCAATTTACAGTTGTAATTCCCATACGCCACAAGGCACCGCATATGTGGGATTCGAACATCCTGTCCGAAACTGTGCAATTCCAAACGCCCTCCGGCCTTCTGTGCAGTCATAATTCCCATACGCCACGAGTCACCATTCTTGGACTTTTGGTCAGGACGTATTTATAGTCATGTTTTTTGGCTTTTGGACTTTAAAACTAACTTTGCCTCAGGTAAGAATCGAACCCACAACCTTCAGACTGCCAGTCCGTCCTCTTAACATCTTCACCACCGGGATACAGTCTTTAACTCAGCTCCGGGTATATTTGTCATGGTGCTTTGGCTGTTGGACTTTAAAAGTCAGTTTGCCTCAAGTAAGAATCGAACCCACAACCTTCGGACTGCCAGTCTGTCCTCTTAACCCCTTCACCACCAGGACATACTCTTGAAGTCAGCTCCAGGTGTTATAAGGACTGATAAAGGACACCCTTAATGACTGTAATAAGGACTGTTAAAGGACACCCTTAATGACTGTAATAAGGACTGTTAAAGGACACCCTTAATGACTGTAATAAGGACTGTTAAAAGACACCCTTAATGACTGTAATAAGGACTGTTAAAGGACACCCTTAATGACTGTAATAAGGACTGTTAAAGGACACCCTTAATGACTGTAATAAGGACTGTTAAAAGACACCCTTAATGACTGTAATAAGGACTGTTAAAAGACACCCTTAATGACTGTAATAAGGACTGATAAAGGACACCCTTAATGACTGTAATAAGGACTGATAAAAGACACCCTTAATGACTGTAATAAGGACTGATAAAGGACACCCTTAATGACTGTAATAAGGACTGATAAAGGACACCCTTAATGACTGTAATAAGGACTGTTAAAGGACACCCTTAATGACTGTAATAAGGACTGATAAAGGACACCCTTAATGACTGTAATAAGGACTGATAAAAGACACCCTTAATGACTGTAATAAGGACTGATAAAGGACACCCTTAATGACTGTAATAAGGACTGATAAAAGACACCCTTAATGACTGTAATAAGGACTGATAAAAGACACCCTTAATGACTGTAATAAGGACTGATAAAGGACACCCTTAATGACTGTAATAAGGACTGTTAAAGGACACCCTTAATGACTGTTATAAGGACTGATAAAGGACACCCTTAATGACTGTTATAAGGACTGATAAAAGACACCCTTAATGACTGTAATAAGGACTGTTAAAGGACACCCTTAATGACTGTAATAAGGACTGTTAAAGGACACCCTTAATGACTGTAATAAGGACTGTTAAAGGACACCCTTAATGACTGTAATAAGGACTGTTAAAAGACACCCTTAATGACTGTAATAAGGACTGTTAAAGGACACCCTTAATGACTGTAATAAGGACTGTTAAAGGACACCCTTAAATGACTGTAATAAGGACTGTTAAAAGACACCCTTAATGACTGTAATAAGGACTGTTAAAGGACACCCTTAATGACTGTAATAAGGACTGATAAAGGACACCCTTAATGACTGTAATAAGGACTGTTAAAGGACACCCTTAATGACTGTAATAAGGACTGATAAAAGACACCCTTAATGACTGTAATAAGGACTGATAAAGGACACCCTTAATGACTGTAATAAGGACTGATAAAAGACACCCTTAATGACTGTAATAAGGACTGATAAAAGACACCCTTAATGACTGTAATAAGGACTGATAAAGGACACCCTTAATGACTGTAATAAGGACTGTTAAAGGACACCCTTAATGACTGTAATAAGGACTGTTAAAAGACACCCTTAATGACTGTAATAAGGACTGATAAAGGACACCCTTAATGACTGTAATAAGGACTGTTGAAAGACACCCTTAATGACTGTAATAAGGACTGTTAAAAGACACCCTTAATGACTGTAATAAGGACTGATAAAGGACACCCTTAATGACTGTAATAAGGACTGATAAAGGACACCCTTAATGACAAGAGTGTATCTGGTGGTGAAGGGGTTAAGAGGTTGGACTGGCAGTCTGAAGGTTGTGGGTTCGATTCTAACCTGAGGCAAAGTGAGTCTTAAAGTCCAACAGCCAAAGAACCATGATAAATATACCTGGAGCTGAGGTCAAGAGTGTATCCTTGTGGTGCAGGGGTTAAGAGGGAGCACTGGCAGTCTGAAGGTTGTGGTTTCGATTCTTACCTGAGGCAAAGTGAATTTTAAAGTCCAACAGCCAAAAAACATGACTATAAATACAGGGGGTTATACCACTGAGATTTTGAAAGGATGTCTCAATAATGTATTGTTATTATATATAGTAGGCTTTCTATGATTGTACATAAATAATATAGAAAGCCAACTATATAATATCAATACATTAATAAGACGTCCTTTCAAAATCTCAGTGGTATAACCCCCCCAGTGGTATAACCCCCCCAGTTTACTTGTTGTGGAATTCGGGGGGCAGCGGCCCCCCTTCTGGTTCCCCCGCGTATGTGGGATTCGGACGTCCTGTCCGAGACTGTGCAATTCCAAACGCCCTCCAGCCTTCTGTACAGTTGTAATTCCCATATGCCACAAGGCACCGCGTATGTGGGATTCGAACATCCTGTCCGAAACTGTGCAATTTACAGTTGTAATTCCCATACGCCACAAGGCACCGCATATGTGGGATTCGAACATCCTGTCCGAAACTGTGCAATTCCAAACGCCCTCCGGCCTTCTGTGCAGTCATAATTCCCATACGCCACGAGTCACCATTCTTGGACTTTTGGTCAGGACGTATTTATAGTCATGTTTTTTGGCTGTTGGACTTTAAAACTCACTTTGCCTCAGGTAAGAATCGAACCCACAACCTTCAGACTGCCAGTCCGTCCTCTTAACATCTTCACCACCGGGATACAGTCTTTAACTCAGCTCCGGGTATATTTGTCATGGTGCTTTGGCTGTTGGACTTTAAAACTCAGTTTGCCTCAAGTAAGAATCGAACCCACAACCTTCGGACTGCCAGTCCGTCCTCTTAACCCCTTCACCACCAGGACATGCTCTTGAAGTCAGCTCCAGGTGTTATAAGGACTGATAAAGGACACCCTTAATGACTGTAATAAGGACTGATAAAGGACACCCTTAATGACTGTTATAAGGACTGTTAAAGGACACCCTTAATGACTGTAATAAGGACTGTTAAAGGACACCCTTAATGACTGTAATAAGGACTGTTAAAAGACACCCTTAATGACTGTAATAAGGACTGTTAAAGGACACCCTTAATGACTGTAATAAGGACTGTTAAAGGACACCCTTAATGACTGTAATAAGGACTGTTAAAAGACACCCTTAATGACTGTAATAAGGACTGATAAAGGACACCCTTAATGACTGTAATAAGGACTGATAAAAGACACCCTTAATGACTGTTATAAGGACTGTTAAAGGACACCCTTAATGACTGTAATAAGGACTGTTAAAAGACACCCTTAATGACTGTAATAAGGACTGTTAAAGGACACCCTTAATGACTGTAATAAGGACTGTTAAAGGACACCCTTAATGACTGTAATAAGGACTGTTAAAAGACACCCTTAATGACTGTAATAAGGACTGATAAAGGACACCCTTAATGACTGTAATAAGGACTGATAAAAGACACCCTTAATGACTGTTATAAGGACTGATAAAGGACACCCTTAATGACTGTAATAAGGACTGATAAAGGACACCCTTAATGACTGTAATAAGGACTGATAAAAGACACCCTTAATGACTGTAATAAGGACTGATAAAGGACACCCTTAATGACTGTAATAAGGACTGTTAAAGGACACCCTTAATGACTGTAATAAGGACTGTTAAAGGACACCCTTAATGACTGTAATAAGGACTGTTAAAGGACACCCTTAATGACTGTAATAAGGTCTGTTAAAGGACACCCTTAATGACTGTAATAAGGACTGTTAAAGGACACCCTTAAGGACTGTAATAAGGACTGTTAAAGGACACCCTTAATGACTGTAATAAGGTCTGTTAAAGGACACCCTTAATGACTGTAATAAGGACTGATAAAGGACACCCTTAATGACTGTAATAAGGTCTGTTAAAGGACACCCTTAATGACTGTAATAAGGTCTGTTAAAGGACACCCTTACTGACTTTTATAAGGACTGTTAAAGATATTCCTCTATAATAAAGTGTTATTTCTCTGTCATGAAAAGAAACTCTGACTTTGTGGGTTTGTTGCTTCTTTATGTGACAGGAGGCCGTGGAGAAGTCGTCGTTCTTTGAGCCTCAGAGGACACTGGAGAGAGGAAACGTCACTGAAGCTTTTAAAACTGTCGATCAAACTTATGAAGGTAAAAAAGTCTTATTCTATTCATGCAAGTAAAACCTTGTGCTGTGTTTTTCACACACAGTCGGAGCAAAGTTGGGACATTTCCCTCTCTCGCTGCTGCTGTTCTTGTACTTTGGATTCGTCCTCTGATCCAGACTCCTTTCCTCTCTGTGATTGTGATTGTTGACTCAGGAGAGATTAAAATGGGGGGGCAGGAACATTTCTACATGGAGACGCAGAGCATGCTGGTCGTCCCGGTCGGAGAGGAGACGGAGTTCAACCTTTATGTCTCCACCCAGTGGCCGGCTTTAACACAGGTACACACACATTTTACACACTCTGATTCAGATATCACTGAAGTCATGAGGGTATGGCCTTATATGGTTATAATAAATAAGTCCCAAAGGCAATGTCTCTGTCTTTGTGTCACTTTATGTTGATGTGTGCTCTTTGCCTTCACTGCAGGATGTTGTTGCAGAGACGTTGGGCATCCCGTCGAACAGAGTCACCTGTCACGTCAAAAGGATGGGCGGAGCTTTTGGAGGGAAGGTCACCAAAACGTCTATTCTGGCCGGTATCACGTCTGTGGCAGCGTGGAAGTGAGTCTTTAAAACACAAGAAGGATTCAAACTGCTCACGAGAGACTGAGGAAACACATTAAAGGACATTAGATGACACATGAAGTTGTATTATATATAACTGTCTTCATTCCTCAGGACCAATCGAGCCGTGCGCTGTGTGCTGGAGCGAGGAGACGACATGTTGATCACCGGAGCGAGACATCCCGTCCTTGGAAAATACAAAGTACGACAGACCGCTTTAAATCCACCAAGAGGTCAATCCATCTTTGAGTTCTGACATCTGACTGATGTGTGTTTCAGGTTGGGTTCATGAAAGACGGGAGGATCATGGCTGCAGACTTTCAGTACTACACCAACGCTGGAAACACCGTGGACGAGTCTCTTCTGGTCGGTGAAAGCAGCAGTGTCTGTTGATCAGCTGATGCATGTTCTATGTGAGTTATTAATTCTCTTCTTCTTCGTCCAGGTTGTTGATAAGGTTGTGCTCCACATGGATAATGCCTACAACATCCCCAACCTGCGAGGCTGCGCCGCCGCCTGCAGGACTAACCTGCCCTCCAACACGGCTTTCAGGGGCTTCGGCGTGCCGCAGAGCCTCCTGGTGGTGGAGAACATGATCAACGACGTGGCCTTGGCGCTGGGACGGCCTGCAGACCAGGTCTGAGTCCATGTTTGTGCTGAACTCCTGATTTGATTGATTGACGTAGTAAAGTAAGAGTCCTGTTTTAAACTCTCCTTCAGATTCGAGAGCTCAACATGTACAAGGGGCCGTCAGTGACTCCCTACAAGTTTGAGTTCAGCCCAGAGAACATGCTGCGCTGCTGGGAGGAGTGCAAGATGAAGGCCGAGTTCAACGCTCGCCGCGGAGCCGCCGACCAGTTCAACCTGCAGAACCGCTGGAAGAAGAGAGGCATGTCCATCATCCCCATCAAATACGGGATTGCTTTCGCAGAGAGCTTCTTGAACCAGGTGTGTGAGGTTCAGTTGGATCAATCACAGAGGCACCCTGAAGATTTTAAATGTGTGCTGATACGTTTGTGTGAAACAGGCTGCAGCTCTGGTCCACATCTACAAAGACGGCTCTGTTCTGGTCACTCATGGAGGGACAGAGATGGGTCAGGGGATCCACACCAAAATGCAGCAGGTATATAAACATCCAGGGCCTGTGATTAGATCCAGAAAGTTCCCTCTGAGAACTTCAGTGTGTTTTCTTTATCTCTACTCTCTGTCAGGTGGCGAGTCGGGAGCTCCACATCCCGCCCTCGAAGATCTACATCAGTGAAACCAGCACCAACACGGTCCCCAACACCTGCCCGTCTGCCGCCTCCTTCGGCACTGACGCCAATGGCATGGCTGTCAAGGTAGAGTCCAGATACAGTTCAACCTTTGGAATACGACACAGATGGATGTCATATTTATTTGTCTTTCATCCAGGACGCCTGCCAGATGCTGTACCAGAGACTGAAGCCCATGAGGGAGAAGAACCCCAAAGGATCATGGGAGAAATGGGTAAGATGTCACGAGGAAGGAAAACACGAAGTCTGATGAGCGGTGAGGAAATGTTTCTGTGTTTTGTCGTCAGGTGAACGCTGCATTCTTTGAGAAGATCAGTTTATCTGCGACTGGATTCTACAGGTGAGACAGAAACCACACAGGTGAGATGTTTTCATAAAGAGAGAGGGAGTGACAGGCGTCTGTGTGTCCGCAGGGGTCTAGACCTCTACATGGACTGGGAGAAAATGGAGGGTCAGCCTTACGCGTACTTCACATACGGGGCGTGTTGCTCTGAGGTGGAGCTGGACTGCCTCACTGGAGACTACAGGGTCAGATCTGTTTCATCTTTTCTCTCATGTAATTGTCCAAACCTTCAGAGTGTTGGAGATGTGTTTGCTCTTCTTGCATGCAGACGGTGAGGACGGACATAATGGTGGACATTGGTAGAAGTGTGAACCCCTCGGTGGACATCGGACAGGTGAGTCCGGACTGATTTGAACTTTAAAGGCAGAAACAGTAAAAGAAAAGTGGGAGATTTCACTCTTCCTTCCTCTGTTTGCTTTCTTTTCTCTCTCTCTCTCAGATTGAAGGAGCGTTCCTGCAGGGTTTGGGTCTCTACACGATGGAGGAGTTGAAGTTTTCCCCCTCCGGGCTCCTCTACACTCGAGGTCCGTCTCAGTACAAGATCCCCGCCATGTGTGACGTGCCGCTCTGCTTCAACGTCTACCTGCTGTCAGACAGCGACAACCCACACGCCATCTACTCCTCCAAGGTCAGACACACACCACACCCCTGCTGTGAGTCTGTTATCTTTTGAAAGAGACGTTCCTGATGATTTTCTTGCTCTGCAGGGGATCGGAGAGCCAACACTCTTCCTCGGGAGTTCAGTCTTCTTCGCCATCAAAGACGCCGTGGCTGCAGCACGCTCAGAGTCCGGGTTGGCCGGCCCATTTACTCTGAACAGCCCCGCCACGCCAGAGCGGGCCTGTCTCGCCTGTGCATCCCCGCTCACTCAGAAGGTACAAAGAGTGTGATCATCTGAATCTTTTCAGCTTTAGATTTCTTTCATCTCGTGCCTTTTTTAAGACGTCAAACACTTCAAAAAGAGGATTTAAATCCTCATTAAACGCCAACTCTTGAAGCTTAAAAATGTAGTTTCTTCAGTCAGTTTTAAATCCTGACACTTCAGTGTCTTCTTTTATTTCTGCTCATCTTTCTCTTCCCTGATGTTTCCTTATTTCAGGTTCCAGCATCCAAACCGGGATCGTTCAAACCGTGGGCCTTAGACATCTGAAATTGATTTTCTATTCCATCAAACTGAAGCTGACTGTAAAGTAAAAGTGTTTCTAACAAAGACAGCAAATAAAAACAGACGTTTTATTGACAACTCTCTTTACATGTACATTTTTAAGAAAAAAAATATATGATGTATTTTACGTTGTTTGACCCTTAACCTTCAGTGTCTTTGTTTCAATTAAAGAATAAATAACTGAACATTTATTGCACATGCAAAATAAACTCTTTGTTTTTCTTTGTATTCATCTGGTGGCAGAACAGAAAGTGTCAGTGTCAGCGATCGTCTGAGAAGTCAGGGATTAGTCTTTTTGAGGATGATCACACGTCGATGCACCAAGGGATCGACGTCAGAGAGGACGCCTGGAAAGGAAGTTAGGGAGGAGCTTGACAGGAGCAGGGTAGGAGATGCAAGTAAGCAGGGATGTTGGAAATGCTGTGCAGAAATTCTTTAAAGTAAGGAGACATAAAGTTCCTTTTTTGGCCATAGACCTTGGACATCTTCAGCTTAAAGTAAAAACCTTATGTGTCCCAAGACAATAAGGACACAAGACAGTAAGGACAATAAGTATATAAGCCTAATCACAAATATGAAACTTCTACATAACAATAAAAATACTATCTGTCCAAAGAAAGGTATAGAAGTACTTTTTTATATATATTTTTGGCCTGTTTGCCTTTAATTGACAGGACAGCTGAAGAGAGACAGGAAATGTGGGGAGTAGTGAGCAGGGAAAGGTAAGCAGGAAATGGTCAACCGGCCGGGAATTGAACTAGCAACCCCTGCAACGAGGACTGTGGCCTCTATACGTGGGGCACTTAGACCGCTAGGCCACCAGTGCTTCTAGAAGTATGTAAATAAAATGAGATGAGGTGTTGTCAATGTGCCATTCTGAAATATAAAGACAATTCTAGAACTTTGTTTCACATGGAACACATTGCAAATATGTTACAGACAATAAAGGAATGCTTTATTGAAATGTGCACTTTATGATAAAAAATGCAGCATAACATAATAAATTCAGCTAAAATAATGAAATTCAGGATTATTTTTAGGCTTATAAAATAGTACTAAAAATACAGTATACAAATATAATAATAAATCATGGTAGACTTTTCCTTCCTCTGTCCTTTGTTTATGA
The DNA here is from genome assembly GCF_009762535.1 of Notolabrus celidotus. Classification (NCBI taxonomy): domain Eukaryota; kingdom Metazoa; phylum Chordata; class Actinopteri; order Labriformes; family Labridae; genus Notolabrus; species Notolabrus celidotus. Next base: position 45,885 of record NC_048295.1, on the reverse strand, counting down.
AATATAAATAATGATTTCTATTTTCCTTATTTGGGTGAACGGAAACCCCCTTGTCAGGGCGCATGCGCAGTGGGCGGAGCCTCCGGAAGTCCTGACGGGAAGGTCTTTTTGTTTGGGCCACTGAGAGACTCGTCACCTGCTTTCATTCCTCTAGTTCAATACCGTTTTTTATCTGCATTAATTTCGGTGAGTATCTGTTTTTACACTTTACTCCTGTCGTCTTACTCCCTCTTCTTCTTTCACAGACTTTACTTCGTCGTGTTATTGAGTGAAAAGAAGGTTTCTGAGCCGTTAATGTCGACATGGTGTGGCACCGCTTCAGGCTCAATTTGGCTCTCTCTAGTTGAGCTACCTAACTTAGCTTGAGCCGCGTTAACGCTCACATATTTGATGAATTCTGAGTTTTTAACTCGAATTATTTAATGACACTTTGACATACTGCTTAGTTTAATAGAAAGCCACCCCACTGTGTAGTATTTAATGTGTTAGCAGTGCTTCAGGTGATATAAGTGTGTTTTTATTAGCCTGTTAGCAGGCCCGGCTCAGCAGCAGCAGCAGCTCGGCGCATGGTGAGGCCCAGTTAGCTTGTATGCTAACATACAATTACCTAGCTGGAGTTTGAAACAGTGTGTGAAGCTGAAAACTTAAAGTGTTCAATTATCACTGTTTAGAGTCTTTCAGATTTAAATTATAAACAATGGATGAATCTCTGTGTTACTGTTAGCTCTACAGCTCGATACTTCTCTCTGTGTCTTTTGTTTGCTTTGTCCATCTTTTTTACAGCATGGGGATGATTTTAACACCTTACTGTTTTAAAGTATAACTATTTATTTTATTGTAACATGCATGCAATGATTTATCTGTAATACATGTTAAATAACTCTAAATATTTGCACTTAATTGTTGATCTCTTGAGGCCTTTAGTTTACGTGGTTTCGATGTATCGAAATCTCGCGATATCTGGGCCACTGTGATATTGCAATATTGTTCACAAGGATTGTCAATTGAAATGAGGTTAATGGCTTAAAGTAATTGTACCAACTGAATCTATTATTCTTCTATGATGCATCTTGTGAGCACTCCCACAAATGATGTCATGAAATTGACCTTACCTCTCAGTAAAGTGGTGCCACCCTGCCTAATGGATAAATACCACTCTGATTGGATGACTGCGCTCAATTCACTGCCTTATTGTCATGATAATAATCCATTTATTTATATAGCACTTTTCAAAACACAGTTACAAAGTGCTTCACACCAAGGGAGATTGATATAGCATTAAAAGCATGGCAGAACATGAGGTGTAGGACCTGAGCTGTTTGAAATACAGTGAGGTTGCAGTGACTAAAACAATTAAGCCACTAAAACAGTATAACTGGCCTTCTTGTACAAAAGTAAGTATTTAAGAGTTATTGAAAAGCAGGTACTGTTTGAGCCGACCTCACTTCCTCAGGAAATCTCATGAAGTCTCTTGAGGAAAGGTTTCTTTAAAGGTGTCATCTCAAATTTGTCCAGTTTTTTTTGTTTGTTGCATTATTTTTTAAACAACTGCAAAATATAGTAAATAAATGGACCTCTAACAGTGTTATTGTAGTAAACATCCTGTGTTACAGTGTCTGTTTACAGCAGGGAGGAGTATTTAAGGTGGGAATAGAAGAATCAAACTTTATTGAGCATGTTTACGGCTCCCAAGAGACATATTATTGTTTGTTATGAGACTAAAGTCACCTGTAATGCAGACTATCAAAGACACATGCAGCTATTGTCCTTAAATTCAGGTTATGCAAGAATAATTTATGTTGGTGAACTCATGACATAGATGTGGAACTCACCCAAGTTACACCCAAAACCCTGGCAGGACAAAACATAATTAAAGCACACGCTTAGTGCTCAAGTGTCAACGTGCAGTCTGCTCACAGCAAGTGAACATTAACTCTGATTTGATCCTCCACAGAGAGTCTTTTATGAATAATCAAAAGCAGCAAAAGCCAACGCTAACCGGCCAGCGTTTCAAAACGAGGAAAAGAGGTTAGTTTGTCGTTCATTGTGTTCTATATCTTAACACTTTGCTTGTTTTGTCTTTTTCCTGTGAATCCAACGTGTGTTTTCTCCTCCCTCGCAGATGAAAAGGAGAGATTTGACCCTACTCAGTTTCAAGAAAGTATCGTACAAGGCTTGAATCAAACTGGCACTGATTTGGAAGCGGTTGCGAAGTTCCTTGATGCCTCTGGCGCCAAGCTTGACTACCGCCGATATGCAGAGACACTCTTTGACATCCTGGTGGCTGGCGGAATGCTGGGTGAGTTTTAAGACGCAGCGTGAAGAGAAGGACGTGTTGGAAGTGAAGAAGTAGAGTAGGAGGGAAGTGATGGAAATGCAATAAAAGACTTATGCTAATATGGCCACTCTTTATTTCTCCTCTCCAGCCCCAGGAGGGACTCTATCTGACGACATGACCCGCACCGAGTACTGCCTCTTTACGGCACAAGAAGACCTGGAGACCATGCAAGCATATGCTCAGGTAGTTACCTGTTCCTATCACTCTAGAAGAATCATCTCTGATTCTCCATCGATCCATTCAGACACTCTGTGAACACGATCGTCTCTTTGCAGGTTTTTAACAAGCTGATCAGGCGTTACAAGTACCTGGAGAAGGGTTTCGAAGAGGAGATCAAGAAGGTGAGCACATTTCATTATCTGATGTTGTTGCAGAACTTGTTTTGATCGCTGCGTTCCAGCTGAGAAGACGTCGAGCCGGTCAAACACGCCGAGCAACAGTTGTCAGTTTGTTTACACAAGAAACTTGTACCTGATTGATAACGATAATCTGCAGGGCCTTGAATTAAGGGAGTGAGAGGTCTAATATCTTTTGGTCTGTGTGTAGTTGCTGCTGTTTCTTAAGGGGTTCACTGAATCCGAGCGCAACAAGCTGGCCATGCTGACCGGCATCCTGCTGGGCAATGGCAACATATCAGCCTCCATCCTGAACAGCCTCTTCAACGAGAACCTCGTCAAAGAAGGTGAGGTCGACGTTCATGTGAAAGTTGAACTTCATTATGAAATATGAATAAGAGTTAACTGGATCCCTTCTTCTCTTTGTTTTCAGGAGTATCTGCTGCCTTCGCCGTTAAGCTGTTTTCCACTTGGATCACCGAAAAGGACATCAACTCAGTCGCCGGCAGTCTCCGCAAAGTCGGCATGGACAACAGGCTGATGGTAAAGAACTGCCGCGATCTGGATTCACGTCCTGCGGGCTCTGTAGAAGTCGCTCCGCTCTCTTATAGATATTTCAAGCCGCTGTGAGTGAACTTAAAATATCTCTGCCCCACAGGAGCTCTTTCCTGCCAACAAACGGAGCTGCGAGCATTTTTCTAAGTACTTCACCGACGCCGGGCTGAAGGAGCTGTCCGACTTCGCCCGTAACCAGCAATCCATTGGCGCCCGTAAGGAGCTGCAGAAGGAGCTCCAGGAGCAGATGGCCCGTGGTGACCCTCAGAAGGAGGTGAGGCGGTAGCTTGGGGTCACGGTTAAAACCACTTCCTGTTTTCTGTGGGATCATAAAATAAATGCAGCTGCAAAAAACACCAGCTAGAGTTTCTGGATAAATAAATCTGCAGGAGGACGACAGAAGATTTGATTGCATCGTTAGACATCGCTCAGGTGTACTTCTGTGTTTCCTCACTGTTCCTCTTCTGTAACAGATTGTAGCGCCCTCATTATCGCCACTTCCCCTGCTGCCGTGTTGCATAATTTGTGTGTTTGTAGCTGACGCACCAGCAGCTCATGTTGTAAGTGCCTCACAGTGCGATAACAAAGGGGGCTACACAGTGAGTCATGCAGTTGAATACAAATCAGAGCTATTAAAGGCCGTAACATTTTACAAGAGCGGTTTCAGAGTACGTCTAATGTTGCTTTATGCCTCTCCTCGTGTGTCAGATTATCGCCTTCACCAAAGAGGAGATGAAAAAGTCCAACCTCTCTGAGCAGACCATGATCAGCATCATCTGGACCAGCGTGATGAGCTGCGTGGAGTGGAACAAGAAGGAGGAGCTGGTGACCGAACAAGCCATCAAACACTTGAAGGTGTGAGACGGTGACGCCAAACAAACCAGTTTACATATCTCATATTAGAAGAATAATCCTGAGGGTTTGAAGCTGAGGCTGCAGGTTCTGACAGGTCTGGAAATGTTGTAGCTTTTGCAAGTTATTCAGCAGAGGATGAGGAAACGTCGGGTTGTCTGTTTACCTCACCTTGCACAACATGTTTTATAGAGGAGAGGCCGATTTCTGCATGCATGAGAACACAGAAGTATTAAAGGTCATGAAACAATCTTCAACTCCTCTCCTCTTCCATGTGTGCTTTGAGAGGTCGCTGTATTTACAGGAATAGCTCCTGTGGTGTAAGAGGTGATGCCAAATCTCTAATAGCACTTAAAACATTTCCCTCGCCCAAGCCCGACCCAATTCAAGAATAAAAACTCTTACAAACTTCTCGTGTTTCTCTCTGAAGTAAGCTGCAGTAACCTCCCTGCACATATTTGGATTATCATGTTCCCAAGCTCCCACATGGAGTCTTGATCCTGCTGCAAACACACTTTAATATGCATCAACAGAGTTTCCATCTCTGCCCCAGGAAAAGGAAAAAGTGTTCTCACTTTGCATATCCTCATCCTGCCTCTCTCTCTCTTTTGTTTCTGCAGCAATACAGCCTCCTGCTGAAAGCCTTCACCTCCCAGGGTCTGTCTGAGCTCAGCTTAATGCTGAAGATCCAGGAGTACTGCTACGACAACATCCACTTCATGAAGGCCTTTCAGAAGATTGTGGTGCTGCTCTACAAAGGTCAGGGTCGGATTTTATCGAAAACCACATCTTCATTTATTAAAATATCTTTAAAATGTGAACTCTGTGATGCTTGAAAGTGATATTTAAGAGAAACTACAGCATCTGTTTCTGAAATAAGAGCCCAAAGCAGTCCTTCCCACGAAGCATCCGTTCACATTTCTCCTTTACTTCAAGCTCAGTTGCACAGCTCTCACACTGTCCTTCTCTCTGATCTCACAGCGGATGTATTAAGCGAAGAGGCCATACTGAAGTGGTACAACGAGGCCCACCTTGCCAAGGGGAAGAGCTTTTTCCTCGAGCAGATGAAAAAATTCGTGGAGTGGCTGAAAAACGCAGAGGAAGGTAAAAACAACAACGCAACACCCACACCGTCTCACCTCGAGGCGGTGAACGTTTCTCTCTGCTCATATTCTGACAAGTCAAAGCAGGACAGATTCTATCTCTCATTTTATTTGAGCTCCAAGGAAGCAGAATCAGAGCGATGAAGTTCAGAGTTAGGCGGTTATCCTCTGCTTCTTTCACAGGTGGATTGATGGTCTTAAAGATGCCAATAACACTTTCCAACCTTATGTTAGAGAGCCAAACTCAACCAGATCCGTCACAGCTGATAGGTTTCTATTCTAGTCAATGTGTTAACTTCCTCTGGATCCGCTCCGTTGCGTTTCCAGCTGCCTCTCTGATCCGGCAGGTCGTAGCCCTCCGGATCAGATACACAAGACTTCTATTTTTATTTATCCATCATGATGAGCGGAGCCTGGAGTCAGCAGGTCAGAGGTTTTCAGAGGACCAGAAAGACAACATGGATGAGGAGGAGAAGGAGAATCCTTGATGCAGTGTTTGTTGCTGGAAAACCTCGGTCACATGACTCCAGCTGTCCGGCGGTCCTGCTCCGGTCGTAGTGGAAGTCCGATGTTAATGTTTTATTTTTACCGATGAGAGGTCTTAAATGTTAGACGGCACTTCACAGATACTTTATCACATCTTCTCTGTGTATCTTCTCTAATCTCACTGTTCCTGTTTCCTCTCCTGCAGAGTCTGAATCCGAAGAGGAGGAGACAGACTAAAACCTCTGCCGCCAGATGAGCTTTTTTTTTTCTTCTTCTTCTTTTTTTTTTTTTTTTATAAGTAGCAGCAGGAGCAGTAAACGTGTTTTCCCTTCTTTCTCTTCTACCTCCTGTTACTTATTCTTTCTCCCTCAAAGCAAACACCTCGTCCTCCCTACACAAACATTTAAATGTTCTTTTTAACAAATAAGAAGGGCTGAGTCCTGATCCGTAACCTGTTCAGGTCACGTGGTAAAAGATATAACTCCTCCCCTCTTTACTTTCGGTATTCTTATTGTTGTAATTTGGAGAAACAACATTCCATGTGACTCGCAGGTCCCTGCTGAAGGACAGATCTGAACCGAGCTTTGATAGAGGTCGCGTTTTTGCCAAGCGACGACGACGGCAGATGAAAAACATTTTGCCAAAGTTTATTTTTCCCCTTCTGACTTTTTTCTTTTTCTTCTTATTTTGCCCGGCTCACGTTTCGGCTCCTGTTGGGTGTAAACTTCGCCTTCTCTCTTGACTTTCGGGTAAACCTGTACCGCGTGTCGAGGTCGCTCTGGTCGTACCGTCAGAAGACACGCCCCCCTGTAAGAGGCCTCGCCAGCTAACGGATTATTATTGGTTTCTACTTTCTTTAATCTGATATAAAACGATTGACTTTTTTATGAAATAAAGATTATTGAAATGTTCATACTGTGTTGTCCGGACTTTTTATTTCACATTGATCTTCCTGCTGTCACTGGATCCTTTACTTTTACTCTTCTTGTCTCTTTTTATCAGAATAAAGTGCAGTTAAGATTTGCAAACATTTTTCCTGTGAGAAGAAATTCTGGTCACTGTGCATCCTGAAAGTCTTCCCACACCTTCAGAGTCCAAGTTTTATGTATCAGACTTATTCTTATAAATGGGATCAGTGTTAATCTAGTGTCTCAGGTTTAGGAGTCCTTGCTGTGCTTCTTTGCAAACTACAAGCAGGTAGTCTTGCACCTTTTAACTAAGCAGTCGCCTCCATCCTGCTGCTGCACTGTGAAGCCCTTATTGGTGGAGCTCTGCAGAGATGTTTGACCTTCTAGAAGCTTCTCTTGATCGCCTAGTTTGGCTCTGTTTGAGATCTTGTATCCTGCAGGATGTTTTTGGCACTCGAATCAAGTTGTAGATATTTATAAAATAAAGATTAAGTCTGTGATGTAACAAAATCTGGACCAAATGAAAGGCTGTGTCTACTTTCTGGATGCAGACTTCTTTAAAGTGAAGTTATCTCTCATGTTTAGTCTGATCCTTTTAAAAATGTCTTATTTATGCCTCCTCAGGGCCTCCCACCCCCCCCTACCCTTCTGCAGCGACCACCTCAGACTCGAGGGAAGAGGCGCCGTCAGAGCGAGAGAGAACAACACGGTGATAAAAAGAATTGTGTGCAGGCGCAGTGAAACATTTTCTTTTTATTGTACAAAAATACATTCTTCTTGAAGCAGCTCTTCAGTATCTGTGATGTGCAAAGGACACAGTAGTCAGGTATTCAAGTTTAAACAGTCGTGTTACACATTTAGATTTAGAGGTAGGCCTTTATATCTAACACAGGTGAGGTAGTGTGCAACAGTTTGAACCACGCGTGCTGCATAAATAAATATCAATGATCATCGGGGTGAGTTAGTTAGGATAGAGTCCTTATTTCTTCTCTGAACATCCACGTTTCATATTCTTAAAGTGAGACAGAGATTGTGCAACAACGCAAACGTAAACAATTCACCACACCACAAAAAGCTCATCCGAGCAGAACGGCTCAGAGGTCACAGAACAAAAGTGTCCTTTCCGGTTTGAAGATCTGATGTAGAAAGAAGGCGCTTGTTTAGGAGGAAGATTGAGATTAAAAACAGATTTAATTCACCCTGATCTTAAACATGCTTCTGATTCATCATCAGACTCAAGTCGATTCATGTTTACATCTTTCCAGGAAGTGAGAGTAAAGAAAGAAATGTCTGGCCTGCTTTAAGAAAGCTTTAAGGTTGTTTTCTCTGTTGTAAATCCACGCGCGATCTTCACACCAATTCAGGACAGGAACTAAATCTCCTGTTTCTGCAGGTCTGTGCATGTTCATGAAGTACTCCAGCTTCTTGCACCTCCTCAGGCTCAAACATACGGAGGCTGGGAAGGTGCAAAGCAGATTCACCGTCCCAAAACAAATGTACAAACGGCAGATTCAACCGGAAAAGGACAGACCAAATACCAGAAGTTTGTTTAGATGAACAAAGACTCTTGATATTTTCAATGTGAGGTTATGATAAACATCTTATATGCTCAATTTCCAGTGGCTTTTAATTTGAAATTCCAAATCAGATATAGCTGTGATTGGCAGGAACACATTTAGAGGTGTCCTCTTATCAGTTTGACTCTCTTTTAAAAGAGTTTCTGATTCTGTAGTTTACTTTTCTTAAATGTAAAAGTGTTTCATCCTTTTGTGAATCTGCATTTCTGTAGAAACATGCATCCTGTCGTCTTTAGTTGATCTGTTAAAGCTCTTAATGTTTGCTGATAAAGAGACGACCGTGCAGCTCTAAAGTCTGTTTGTTTCTCTCGTCGTAAAGAAGTTTAGGGAGCATGCTGACGACACAAACAGAGTTAATGATGAGTTTTCTGCACCACCAGAGAGGTTGATGATTATTTAAATACAACAGCGTGATTGTGATGTGTCTGACAGCACTTGAAGGCACCGTCACAGCCCTTCAATTGACAGCGACCGCTGCAGAAGCCGCTCTTCAGTTTCCTTCATGTGACCGAAGGCGGCAAAGCCTTTTTTTTTTAGGCGTTGGACGTGAGGTCGGGTCGGGGAGGGGGAGGGCAGTTTATACTACTCGTGGGACTGAAATAGCCCCCCCTCGTCAGGTGCTACTTTACACACTGGCTCGGGTTACAAGCTCAACCAAAACACAGAGGCTTCAGAGGCACAAGGACGGGCGCGGACAGAAAGTGCTTTTCAGTGTTGAACTTGTTTTTCTAATCTAATCCAAAAATAAATAATCTCTGTTTATGTACAAAGTCCTACAGGTGTAAACAACATGGAGGTGGAGTCCTCGTCTGTCTTTGGCGGCTTTGTGTCACACCGCAGCCGAGTGCTTCCCCCCGTCTCTGAGCTGTGGAGGCAGAGAAACGGTCAGATTTACCACAGTCAGTGAAAGCACCACGACAAATATCCAACAACACAAACATTTAGAGCTCAATTCAGCTCCTCTACTTTATTTATTTTAATATCTGCCTTCTGCTCTGTCTTTTATGAAGCATCTATGGTTTATAAATGATCACAGAAACAAAAACAGAGAGTCTACAATCACTTTAAATATCATTTAATTTGTTATAACATCATACAGTCATTCCTCATCCTGCTAACTCTTTAATTCTCTGTTATAAATTCAGACACACAGACAGTCAGCAGCCTTTAACTTGTGAATACACTTTGACTTGTCAGACATGGTTGTGACATAATATTTCTGATGTTGTGCCAGTTTCTTGTCTCTATTTTTATCTCCAAGGTGTCCGGCCAAACACTATCAACAACTGTAAACACTCCTAATCCACTTATTAACGTGTATTTAGGATTAAAATGTCTGCACGGTCTTTAAGTATTAAAAGCGCTCCCTCCTTTCTTCAGATCTGTGTTTCCTCTCACTTTATCTTCTGTTTGCTTTGAACACCTAAACTTCATCCACCGTTTAACTTCAGTAATCTCACCGTTAATCTGTTTTCTCTTGAACACATCGAGCACAGATCTAAACTTTATGAGAGTCATGTCTGAGGACTTCTTTTAGACCTTGAACCACCACCTCTTGTTTTCCTGTGTTGTTGTCAATCACAGGAGCAGCAGCTGCAGCTTTGGTCAGTTTTAAATCACCTCAAACCTCTCAGACTCTGCACCTGAACTCCTCTTTAACTTTAAAGAAGAAGCGTCCTGCACAGCTGGGTCTAAACTCCAGACTTTGGAGCAGGTCTATGTTTCCTGAGCCTGTGTTTCTGCATTACGCAGCGTGGTAAGGAGCTCTGGAGAGCATGTAACGTGCTGCAGCAGGTGTAAAAGCCCTCTCACCAGTTTCCTCTGGTTGCTGAGGCAGAAAGTGCAGATGGGTCTCAGGGAGGCCGCGCCGTGCAGGATGCCCTGGTACCGGATGCAGGGCTGCCCGTCCCTGCAGTCCTCCCCCAGCAGCAGCACGTTGGCCAGGTGGGAGATGTAGCTGGAGGCCAGGCGCAGAGTCTCGATCTTGGAGAGCTTCCTGTCCGCGGGCTCTGTGGGGATGAGGGTCCGGAGCGCCGTGAAGGCCGTGTTCACGCTGTGAGTCCGGTCCCTCTCCCTCGCGTTGGCCGCCTGCCTCTGCTGGCTGACACCAGGGACACACGAGTCTCCATCTCCTCTTCCACTCCCGCTCCTGCGTCTTCTCCTCCGTATCCGTCTGGGCGCACAGTCCCTGACACCGTCCCCCGTCCCCTCCCCGGGGTCTGCGCGCGGGCTGCAGTCTCCGGTAGACTTCCCTGAGCTGTCGCTGCCGCTGTCCAGGTCGTCCAGGTCTGAGGTGAATCCGTCTGGTCTCCCGCTCCCAGTGGACTTCATCCTGTGAGTTCTCGCGTCGGTCTGGAGCTGCTGGGGCCACATCACTTTATCCTGAGGGTGAAAATAGCTCCGGGGGGCCGAGCAGCTGCCGCCGATCCGGTGACCGAGGGGGTCTGTGCCGTCCGGCCCCCCAGCGGATCCGCATACCATGTCTAATGAATGACGGCTGCTTTCTGGGTCGGCAGCGCGCCGCAGAGAAGAGAGGACAGGTGGAGCCTAAAGAGAGGGGAGGGAGGGGGGCACCTGTTGTGGTCTGGGTTTAAATTAGGCTGGACTGATATGGGGCTGCCTTCAAGGTCGATGTGACAGCTTCAGGTCCAGAATGCAGATGTTTGGTCTCCTTTATGTTCTCTTTATTATAAAGAAAGAGAAATAAAACTTATCTCATGCAAAAGACAGATTCAACATCAGAGACGCTGAAACCAAAGTACTTTTTATTTGGAGTTAATTGTCAAAGTTGCTCCACAGTGATGTTTCCTGCAGTAAATTATCCGTGCATATTTCTTCCACATTCTCTGGATCTGAAGTTGAAGGAGAGACGATCTGTGAAACACTTTGTCTCGATGCTGTCTGGATGTTTGTCGCTCTGCAGGTTCTGACAGACGGAGGATAACCTTGCTGCTTTGGCCGAGCTCTCACTGAGTGAACAGTCCAGGTGTACGTGCCCCGTCCTGTCCCTGTGTGTGCCCACCAGGATGGACACACACACTCCCCTCCTCCTCCATCTTGCCCAGTGCCATCTTTGGGGGTGGATATAAATATCTGTGAGCCAATGATGCCTTCTGTGTGTTTTTGTGCTGCTGGGAAAAGCTGCTGCAACATTTCCTAAAGTGTTAATTTCATCCAGATAGATTCAGGAAAGTAGTTTAAAGCTTCACACATGTTGAGATTTATACTTTTTGAGGTCAACACTTCATGCTGAGACATTCTTACTGTCGCCACTAGAGGGCGGTAAAACCTAAGAGTTTAGTTTTGCAGCTTTCCTGCAGATTTCCAAGTTAGTTTGGTTTTAAATCTGCAGGGTGAAGCCTGCAGCACATCAAGAAGGCTATATCCTCTAACCTGACCTTTTAAAACACTTAGATGATGTTATTTCAAAGCCAGAGTATCAAACTAGATGAAACCTCTTGCTCCAGCGTGCTCCTTCATTATCTCGGACCGTGCAGATGCATGAGTCCAGTGAGAGGCTGGAATCCTAATTGGTGCAGAGCTAATGTGGCCTCATTAATCTCTTAATCCCTGTTTCCTCGCCCTCAGGACCCCCGCGGCCTCGACCTGCCGGGCCACGAACCTGTCTGGCCCCTGAAGCAAAGTCAAACGTTTCGCTCCTGCAGAGGAAAACGAGACGACGACGACTCCACAAACTCTGCAGGAACGTCAGACACCAGAAGCATGAAGTCAACAGATTTCATGGAGTAGTAGAAATGTGATTACATCTTTATGTTCTTCTTCTTCTTCTTGAGGGTTCAAGAATCTCCTGTGTGCTCTCAGGTGTGGTTAATCATCCTCTGTGGCCATGTTGGAGGTCTTCAGCTCCATGAACAGCTGGTGAAGGATTAAGGACAGGAGGAATGTGTAAACACTGAAGGTAAGGGCCGTCTTCTTATCAAGAGGAGCAAAAACAATCCCATGAGTTTGTGTTTGCACGCTGCAGACTTTTTAACTCACTCATGAAGAAGACAAACACAAAACCTTAAAGAGGATGTTTATTCTTTTTCTTATAAAACAACCAGTAAAGAAATAACATCCATGATACAGTGATTAAGATATATACAACGAGAAATACACAACAGTACAAAACAACCAAATAAATAAATACTCATATGGAGGTTTGAGTCGGTGGTGAGGAGCCTGAACGGAGGAGAAAACAGCTGCTTTAAAAAGTTAATATCTGAAGTCTGGAGTCTAAAATAAGAGACACAGAGATGCTGTAGATTAACTTCAGGGTGTTGCACATAAAGAGATAATGGTGACAACAAAACAAACTCCACAGCTGCCTTCTTTTTAACAATCTGACATGAACTGACTCCTCTCTGGTGCAGCTCTCTTACAGTTCTTACAGCTCAGATGCTTCTGCAGGTCTTTGAGTCACAGTGGAGAGACTGAAGGATTGTCTTAGCTGATAGTTGAGGATGATCTGGAGGAGGTTTCCATGTTGGCCTCAGCGCTGTGAGATAGGGAGCTGCAGACACAAGAGCATCAAGTGTTAAAACGACAGATACACACGGAAATGAAACCGCCCGCTGTAACCGCTGATAAGTCTCTGACCACATTACAAAATGCACATGTCCAATTTTACGCCTTTTTACTTCTTCCAGGTCTGAACTCAGAGATTCTGAACTTCAGATGTTTGTGTTGTTTGAAGCTTTGCAGACTCTGAATGTATGTATCACAGCTCTACTCGCCGAGCCGTCGGACATCGTCATCTGTAACCGGTCAGCTCATGAGTCTCGATGCATTTTCACGTGTTTCCAGTTTCTCTTCATACGCAGCTCTTCTGACTCACACATGTGAACCGAGCTGGAGCAGCTGGGTCGAATGATGGGGAGAAATATCTGAGATGTTTGTCCTTTGAGATACAATCCACAACTTTTGCAGACCTTCATATTATGCTCGATTACCAAGCGGCGTAATAAACAGAGTAAGAGATGTGTTACACTTTTCAAACGTACCCTTTTAGAGCAAAGAGAGCCTGAGAACCCGCTCCTGCAGGCGCAGACGTTCGGGCGCACACACCGGCTGCCGTAGAGACACTTCTGTCCACAGATCGCTGAGAGACAACACACACTGGATGAGATCAATGTCAACAGGAGCGAGGCCGAGTGATGTAGGTGAGTTCAAGTGCAGCCTGCATGTTATTCTTCACGGATGCATGCATGTGTGTTTGGTTGGGATACTCACGGATCTGACACAGCATGCCCTGCCATCCTGCAGCACAGTGGCAGGTGTTTGCTCCCACACACTCGCCTCCGTTCAGACACTTCTGCAGACAGCTGGCTGTGAGGCAACAAGATGAAACATCAGAGGTCACATCAGACACAATAAAGCCCTAAACTCTGGATAGCTAAGATGTGATGTTGCAAAGCCACGACTGTAAGATTTGGTCTGGATAGCTTCTGCACAGGTCTGCAGGTGTGCACACTGATGCATCATGGGATCTGACAGCTTGGACAGTTGAATGACGAGGTCCTAAATGTGAAGCGCCTGCTCTGATCCGATTCTTGTTTCTTGGCACTCACGTTTATCGCATCTCTTTCCTCGCCAACCGGACGGGCAATCGCAAACATCTGGGCCAACGCATCTGCCGCCGTTCATGCACATGGGCTCGCACACACCTGCAGAGAGAGAAGAAGAAGAAGCATATTGCAGTTTGGCTTGAAAAGATGAGTAATGTGGAGGAGACAAAGAAGAAGAAGAAGGAGGTCTGACTTTTCTCGCATCTCCTCCCGGTGTATCCCTGCAGACAGGAGCAGACGTTGTTCCTCATGCAGAGACCGCCGTTCTTACAGGGAGGACTGCAGACCGCTGAAACAGGAGAAACAACAGAACACATTCAGACACTAATAACCAGATAAATACTCCTGCAGCTGATTGATGTGTGAATGTCTAGATTTACCGTTCTGACACTGTGCTCCGTAGAAACCGTGAGGACACTCGCAGAGATTCGGCCGCACACATGAGCCTCCGTTCATGCACAAGGGCGAGCACAGAGCTGCAGACGGACCAGACAACGCTGTTAAGAGGTGAGCAACACACACACACAATTCAAACAACAGTACACACTCACCAGTCTCACAGGAAGGTCCCGTCCAGCCTGCAGGACACGAGCACTCATCTGGGGACGCACACTGACCTCCGTTGTGACAGTGGCGGCTGCAAAACACTGAAATGAAGAGCACACAGTCGTTAGAGTGATTGTTACTTCATTAAGAGGAAGAGACAGGAACAATCTGAGGACTCACTGGTCTCACAGCGAGGTCCAACGAACCCGTAAGGACAGGAACACGTCTGCAGACCCACACAGGTGCCGCCGTTTTCACACGGCAGGCGGCACAGAGCTGCAGAGACGAGCTTTCATTAGATAAACTTTACTTAAGAGAGATTCTTCCATCGTGAGAAGAAGCTGCGTAAAAACATTACCTTCCTGACATGTTTCTCCATGGAAACCTGGGAGACACTGACACACACCCGGAGCGATGCAGGCGCCCCCGTTCTCACAGCCGGGCTCACAGATAGCTGAGAGAATATGGATTAAACCCTTCATTAAAATCTCAAACACACGTGATCACAGAGAGAAGTTAAAGCTCCTTCTTGGTTACCTGTCTGACAGTCGGGTCCTGTGTAGCCGGGTTTGCAGCGGCACGTATTGGGTGCAGCACACTCCATGTTCCTCCCACACATGTGCCTGCAGACAGCTTTAAAACAAACAGATGACTGGTTGAAGTCTCATGCATAATCTTTTGTCATTTACTCCCTCTTTTCAGACGTGCATCCTCACCTCGACAGGCTTGTCCGTCTCCAGTGTATCCTACAGGACACCTGCTGCAGCTGAAACCTCCACCCTGTCCCGGTTCACACTGAACCCCGGGGAAACACGGCCGGTCTGCGCAGGTTGTCACTTGTTTAGAGGTGGTTCTTTGCAGAGGCGAGCTGCTGTACGCCGTCTTCTCTGGTGTTGTTAAAGTCAGCGCTGGAAACACGTCAGGCGTCTCTGAACCTTCTGATCCCGGTTCGGTTTCATCTCCATCCGCAGAGAACTCTGACTCAGACAGGGAGTAGGACAGAGCGGTGAGGGCGGCTGTCAGAGGGAGGACTGGTCTTTGAGGGGTCCAGGGTCTGAGCTGGGGCTGGGTTGTTTGTTTGGAGTGAGTGTAGAGGTGAGAGCTTGGCGGTGTTACCCTGGAAGCTGCTGCACTCGATGCATCTTGGTGCTGCTGAGACACGATCACAGATGGATCACATTGATGCTTCATAACAAGACCAAACTGATCCGCTTAGAAACTCACCTTAGAGACCGTCACATGAGGAGCCGTAGAATCCCTGGAGGCGGTAAAGCTTGATCTCGGGTATGTCCTGGCTCTTTGGTGGGTGGTGTAAGTATTTGCAGTGACATGGAGGGCGCTAATGGAGGACCGGGGGACGTCTCCTGAAGCAGTAACAGCCTCTCTCCTCCCCGTCCCGCCCTCCCTCCCTGAAGCAGGAACCTGCCTCTGAGAATTGTCCCGGCTCGCTCTAGTGACGGACACGGAGAGGTGCTTTATGCTGTGCCTGGAGGGCCGGATGGGCAGGTGGAGCTGGGAGACTTTGCTGCTGCTCCCGTACGTGGGTCTGCTGATCTTTCCAACCGTCTGCTGCAGGGGGAGGTGGTTGGATGCTGGGGATAGACAGGAAGTGGCATCAGTGATTTGGGCAAGCATGTGTCTGCAGAAATTCAAAGACCTGTGTTGTTTGACTGCAGATCCTGAAGCCGAGTTCCCCTACCTGCCTTGGCGTTCTTCATGCAGACACGTCCGTTGCCGTAGAGGCCGGGTGGGCATCGTCCGCAGACGTACCCGACATGTGGTGGCCGGCGGTTGATGCATTGAACTCCGGGGAAGCAGGGCCGGCTTGCACACGTAGACGACACCACCAGCGACAGATCAGATCCTGAGAGACACAAACAAGTCTGTTAATCATTCTTAGACTCAGTGAAATATCTCTGTGGTGTGTTTTCATCTCTTACCTGCAGCTGGTCTTCCATTTCCTGCAGGCTGGACCACGGCGGACGTCTTGGCGATGGTGTTGCTGATGTCCGGTTGATTTGGCAGGTCTCCTGAGATGTTCATGAAAGAGTCGGCATCGGTGGTCTGCGGCTTAAGCTGGATTCCTGTGGCGCTGGTCTTCATCAGCGGGGTAATTTCTGCTGCTGTGCTTCTGTTAGATCCAGATTTACTTTGAAGACCTGCCCCTGGAATCTGCCTCCAAGTGCTGGTCTTACTCTGTGATTGTTTTGGGTCACTTTGTGGAGCGGTCTTCCTCGTCTGCGGCGAGCTACCACTTGAGGTTTTCCGGAGAGCGTCTGTCTTTATTGTGTGCGGTTGGATCTGAACATCTGGGATCTTGTAGACTGTTGTACTTGGAGCAGATGTGGGCGAGCTGGCGACAGGCCTGACGACTGCTGAGTGAAGGAAAACACAGATCACTTTGGGGGAAGGATCGCTCTGTAACTCCTTTATCTGATGCTTTTACCAAGACAAACCTCTGATTCAGGATCACACACAGGCTGAGGGTGAAGGACCCTGGAGGGTTCAAAAGGTTTCGCTTGATAAGACGGACGCCCAGCAGGAGATTAGACTTTGAAGCAAGTTCTCAACGACCTATCAACACATCTTAAAGCCAGGAGCGTAGCAGGAAACCTTCGACTGGCTGCAGACATGGCAGCAAATCAAACCTAACTCTGATTTATCCCTCAGAGGCACAGCCGACATTTCTATCGCTTAAATCTGACACAACAATTACAGAATACATCGACATGAAACCTTTCAGTCTGCGGCCTCTGAGAGTTTGTTTCAGCTGTATTCGTCTCAACAAATCACCGATATGTGGCGCCGATATTTAGCATTTGGTCAATTATCTGTGTCATGTTTTAGTTTTAGAGATTCCTGATAAAATGCACTGATTAAAAGGAGCGCTACATCGTCTCTGCTGCAGGTCTGTCTTCACCCTGTGTCACCTTATATCAGTTATCAGTCTCATGACCTCCTAATGATCAGTCTCACTTATCTGTATTCAGTTTGAGAGCTTTGTCTTTGATGGAAGGGCTTATTTTCTTCGCCTGACGCCCAGATGTCAACAGTTGTCGGCAGATTTGCATGCAGGACGTTTAAGTGTGTGTTTTCTACACGAAGGTCAAAGACGAGCCAAAGACTGAACGCACGAGAAGACCAGGAGGTTTAATAACGGCTTGAGGAAATCCAAGGATTTGTCCTCTTGAGTCCGCTCTGTGACAGAGACGGTTACTCATTCTGCAGCGCTCCAGTTTGACCTTAAGGGACGATAACATCTTGAAACAAACACGACGGCTGTTTGAAGACAAATTCTACTCTTGATTGCTCAAAGGAAAGTCATGCAGATGCAAAAGAACTTAATTGTTGTCATGCAAGTTTGTCTTAAAGTCATGCATCACATCTTTAAAGACATCTGAGCTGCACTCACAGGAGTCCTTTTACAAAAATCTATAGCCTGAGACATCGCCGAGCAAAAACAAGCTTTCTGATTTGTTTTCTGGAGTGATTGAACTTTAATAACCTCAGGATTGAAAGAGTAAACATCCAGCAGCATCCTTGAAAGTTTGAAACATACGATTCAAATACAAACACAGCTTAATGTCGACATGTTACACATTACCTCTGCTCGTTTTCTTCACCTGCTGAGAGGTGTTTACCGAGAAGCAGCTGCACACGCTCAACAGCTACCACCTTCACGAGCGTCCACATCACAAACATAATCGAGCGATTAAAGCTCAGATGTAAGCAGCAGGAAAAAATAATAACCTCCAGAGTTTTAAAAGAAGCCGGCACTGCAGCTCAAATTGAGACATCTGGTTTCCACTCTCTCACGAGTCCTGCATCCTCAGAGACGAGCGTTCACCTTTAGATTCCTGCTGATGTTCTTATCCAGAGTTATTTATGTGTGCACATTTATTTGGCTGCATGCAAACAAACCTTTGGACCCTGCACACTCTCAGAGATGAACGTCTCGCTCTGCTTGTTAATGAGACGCAGACAGAGGCTGCGTCATCGTTCACACGGGGTCCTGAGTGTGTGTGCATTTAAAGATGTTCTCTGCAGACCGTCTCAGACAAGTTCACCCTCTTAAAATAATCGATTTCATCAATAGTCTCAAATCAAAGAAACTGGACGTGATAGAAAAAGTTCTTTAAACATTATAAACCTTTGAATGAGTGTGTCGGATATCTCCCACCTCGTAAATTACACTCCTTCATGAGTCGTGATATTTTTGGCTCAGGCTGATTTCTCTCTCTGACATCTGTTTATTATTCCTCATCGCAGAAACCTGCAGAGTTCAATGTTTCCAATTCATGCACATGATGTAACAATCAGTGTTTCATGTTCTCTGGACACCACATTTGAGAAATCAAACATGCACATGAAGAACGTGCTATTTTAGAATCGTCTGAGAGTGTTAGAGAGCTCGTTCTCACCTGTGCACGCTGTTCCATTTCCCAGCATGCCTTTGGGGCAGTCGCCGCAGCCGAAGGAGCCGAAGTTGTTGAAGCACTGGACTCCCGGGAAACAAGGCTTCCTCTCACACTCATTGATGTCCTCCAGGCATGTTTTACCTGCAGAGACACGTTCAGAAAACACTCATTGATGATGCTGATCTGAAATGTTTTAAAAGCTTCATCTGTGTGTTTTTACCTCTCAGCCCTGCAGGACACTCGCATGTGAACCCTGCGGCTGCGTTCACACACTTCCCGACCACACACGGGGCGGACAAACACTCGTCCACTTCCTCATCGCAGAGGTCGCCGTGCTTCCCGTCAGGACACACGCACAGGTACCTCCCGCTGCCTGCAGGGAAGTTAACGTCTGTGACACACGTGCCTTGATTCTGACACCCACACGGCACCACGTCGATCTGAAACACAGAGAGATTGTTGACACATGTTTTGTTTTTATTCCTTTCTTTATCGTCTCCTCTCTCAGACTCTACCTCCACGTTAAAGCTGCTCTGGGCGTTGCACTCGTCCGACAGCGTGAAGCGAAACGAGCGGCTGGATTGGCGTCCCTCCTCCTGCTGCTGCTCCAGAGGGGTCGGGACCCTCCAGATGAGGAGGCCTGCAGGCGACAGGACGGCTCCACTCGGCCCCGCCTCCAGCTGGAAGAGGAGCGCCGAGCCCTCAGGGTCTGACGCCGCAAACTGGAAGACGAAGTTCTCTCCTGCGAATGTCCTCAGGCTGGTTTGAGGTCGGTGGAAGGTCGGCGGCTCGTTGACTGAAGACAGAACAGAAGCTGAGTCAGACCTGAGTCTTTAAACACCTCTTGTTCCTGCAGCTCCTTCAGCAGTCCACCTTCTAAAGTATTTGTATCCTGAAATAAACTTTATCTGCAGGCTGTTCCTGGAAGACTCATCCCAAACACACACGTCTGCGTCTCGAGGTGTTCCCAGCTCTCAACAAGATCACACGGCCTCCACCTCTGAGCTCATGCTCCCTTGACGGATGTTGAAAAGTAAGAAACTGATGATAATCTCAGGAAACACCTGCTCAGCAGGACGGTGACACATTGAGAAACTAACACTTGCTGATTAATGGGATTATTACTGTTACTGAATTCCTAACGCTTCTAAAATGAGTGAACAGAGCGGCGATAAATGTGCTTCTGAAATATCCACTTCCTACACATGCACTCATAAATCTGCATTAATCACATCCTTTAGCATCCATTCTGCAACAAACAGAGATGATTGTTGTCCATGCAGCTGCTCTAATCATCCTCTGCTCTCTCTCTCTCTGTCACACCGGTGAAGCCACAGGTCTGGGCTTGCCGCTCGGCCCCTTTGATCTGCAGCCGGCGACAAACAGGACCCCAGTTGGACAGCTGAAGCACCGACAGACGCTCATGTCCTCTAATGGAGTAAAATAAACACTGTTTTCACCGGGATGTGTCATTAGTGGGCGGCAAGCTGGGGCCAAAACAACTCTGCTCTTCCACTCTGCTTCATGATGAGCGAACAGGTTTTTACAAATCAGTGTTGGCACCGGATTTTAGAAATCTGCATGAATCAGTCGTCCAACGTTACGCCGATATGTGAACCTGTCAGTCAACACCAGGATGATTAAGCTGCTGCTGGGTTTTTGCTTTCAGGCTTTCAATCAACTTTTAACTCACTTTTAAAGACGTGAATTCAAATTTTAGGATGTGTTTATTATCATTATATTTATATTGTATCTTTAATTTGATCTAACCTATTAATTAGAATTTATTTATTTGAGTCTTTCATGCAAAATTTAGAGAAACATTTGGTGTGTGCAGAAACCATTAAAAGAAGAGAGACAAACAGCACCAGGACACCTATCCTCATGTCTGAGTGTCTGTGTGTTTTTATTAAAGTAGGATGTGTTGTGATAAGTTTGTCGTACCTTGATTCACAGACCAGGTGAATCTGGAGGTCTCCGGGTCGCAGAGGAGGCAGGGGCTGCTGGGATTGGAGTCTCCCTCCTTGAAGCACATCCCGTCGATGTTGCACGTCTTCTCCTGGAAGCAGCACGGAGGTTTGTTTGCGTGCTGATGTTTACACACTTTTAAAAAACACAACTTCATAAAACTTGTTTTCTCTGGAGGAGGCAGGTAGGGAAGAGGAAATCAGCTCTTAATATACTTCATGTGTGTCTCCTCTGCTGCAGCAAATTCAATTTAGTTCAGTTTGGCAGCTTGAGTAAATCTCTGTGTGTGTGTGAAGGTTGTTTTTGAGGTTACAAGTTGTCTCTGGTCTCATAAAAAGCAGCTCCAGTAACAACAGGACTTGTCTGTGACTTGTTTTTTTAATGCTTTGGGTTTTAAATGACCAGCTGCTGCTCGTACGGGAGAGCACGTGTGTCCCTGGTTTAGTCATTCAAACAGAAACGAGGAGTTTCTGCAGCCGAGAGTAAATAAAACACACTTTGACCATCTGCAGAAAACACATTTCAGCCTTCAGCAGAGAAGAAGAATCTTTCACTGCAATCAAAGAGTTTCAGAAGACGTCTAAAAGACAGGGTAGAGACTCTAACCTCTAACAGATTAGATAAGAAACGTTCACTTTGTGTGTGAGTTACCTTTAACTTACAGAGTCCTGAGCGCGACGCCTCGCAGACCTGACACACGCCGTCGTAGATGGTCAGCACTTTGGCCTGGCTGTACTGGGAGCCGTCATTGGTCATCTGAGACAGGAGAGAGGTCAGCTGATGTCTGATAACGCAGCAACAGAGAGATAAGAGAGTCTTAATCAGTCGTTACTTTGATTTCCCAGCGTGCGTAGGGTTTGTCGTCCATCATGAAGTCCTCCGTGTTCACCGCCGTGTTGCTCAGAGACGGCACGGCGCAGTCTAACGCCTTGGAGCTGAGGAAGGACGCCTTGGTTCTCTGTTTCTCACCTGGAGCCCAAACGCCGTTCATGTACTGTGGAGGCGGAGCGACACAGGTCAGAGGACAGGTTTATGAAAGCAGCTGTAAATCGACCTTTAACCTTTTATGTACTGACCTTCAGTCGGGTGGCGTGGCAGCTGAGGTCGGGAGAGTCGATGAAGCCGAGGCCGAACACTCGGATGTTTCGACAGTTGAAGGCTCGGATGTCACAAAGACCGCTGTTCTCCAGATCTGTGATCTCGACGGGCTGGCCTATCAGAGGAGGGATCGTTAGAGAGATGATGTAACCTTGAGTAGGTGTGATGACCTTCGTCCGTCTGTGGATACTCACTGATGGCGAGGCTGCAGTCGTAGAAGCTGAAGCCGGGGAAACACTGGCAGCCCCACTCCGTGCAGTCTCCGTTCCCGTTGCAGAAGTTAGGACACCGCAGAGCCGTCCCCACATCTGCTACTCCATGCAGACCGCCCACCTCCAGAGCTCTCTGGGTCCGGTTCTCCAGCAGCCTCCTCTCGCACTCGTTCTCCAGGTAAGGCAGCAGGGCCTCCTCCCAGCCCAGGTCGTCTTTGAGCTGCAGATCCAGAATGCACAGATCCACCGCCTCGTCCAGACGGCGCCCCAGCAGCCCCCGGCACACCGTCCCGACGGTGGAGTTGGACAAAGACATCTGGCACACCTCCAGAGCTTTCGAGGAAGTCAGACCGCTCGGCGTCGGCCACTGAGGCTGCACCTCCGGTCGAGCCTCTGCCAGGTGATCCTCAGGGAAGAAGTACGCTAAGTTTTCCAGATCTGCCTGGCTGAGACTCTGAGCAGCAAACACCGGCTTGAACTCAAAGGACGCCTGTCTCCTCGGTCGTCCAACAGAGAGAAGATAATCCTCTCTGAATTCACCATCGAGCTCAGGGTCAGAGTCCTCGCCCTGAAACCACAGGTGCCGCCTCTCCAGAGGATGACTGCTGAACTCAGACACATCCAGGATGCTCTCCTCCTTTTCCGGACTCTTTATGTATTCCAGGGTCGTGTCCATGGAGGGGAACACTGATGTGTAATCCACATTTTCATACGCGATGCAGTCGGAGTGAGCAGAGGGAGCGTACAGGTTCCTCATCCCTCTGTTGGCCGGATCAGAAGCGCTGAATCCTTTCTGGCAGTGACAGAACGGCCTCCTCGACTCCTGCGGCGTCCCTGCAGGAGCCCGGTCGAATAAACTCTCCCCGGGAGCCAACCTGGAAAACACACAGCAGAAAGGGAGATCTACAGATTCATGCAAATCAAGGAGAACTTTAAAGAGAGCTGTGTCCGAGGACTGACCTCCAGTCTTCTATGAAGTGTTGAAGGTCATCAGAGGCGCCGTTAGATCCTTGGAAGTCGTTGTTGCCGTTGCGGTCGAAGGTGCCGCAGAGGCCTTGTGTGTTGGTGAAGTCGACGCTTGGAGCTCTGACGGATAAACTCATCCCCCAGTCGTCAACGTCGGCCCGGACGAAGGCTCCGGAGGGGAAGAGCAGCTGCAGGAGGAGAACCAGAACCAGTTAACAGGAGGTCCTCACACAAAGTAAAGACGGCTGCAGGTCTTCCTAACAAATCTGCCCCATTATCAAAACGTTCGGATACCTACGGTGACCTTCTTCCCCTGGTGGGACTCCATCACCCTGACCCGGCTCCCCTCCCCGTCCCCGAGGTTCTTCAGGGTCAGCTGTGGCCTGGTTTCCTGCGGCTGACCGTTGCACATGTCAAAGACCGCCACCTCGTTCCCTTCTCGTGCAGCGACGCCACAGTTGCACGCCACAGAGTAGTGCCGGCTGCCGCAGTCCCACTGCCGAGAGTGGACCTCGAAGTCCCTGATGAGGCTCTGGTAGAGGACGAAGGTGCCGGTCTGGTGGTTTTCATAACGCCTGTAAATGTTTGAGGTGGGTGATTCAGCAGAACTACAACAGAAAGACTTCACCTGGACTCTCCTGGTTTACCTGCCGTCCAGCGTGATGAGGTGAGGGTCCGTCAGAGAGTAGCAGATGGAAGTTGGGATGTCCTGCACCGTGACCTGGAGGCAGAGGTCAGGAGAACAAAGATTAGCAAGGCTCCACCCTGCGACCTTTGACCTCCAGCTTTGATGTTTTCACTAAACACAGATGGGAGACTCTTCAGTGACGAGCGCCTCAGAGACACGATGTCTGCAGGGCTGACATCACGTCTTATATAACGTGAGAGCCGGTGTGTGTACACATCAACAGCAGCACGCAGAACCCTGACATTACAGCTGACAGCTCAGACTCTTTAATTTAAGACCCCACACTTCTTATGAGCCTTCTCTGGGACTCCTAGAATCCACAAGAGACACTTAAACCTCCTCGAGGAGTCCAGGAACCCCTTCGTCAAAAATCCACTGCACCAAATTGCTTTTGAAACATCCCAACAGACCTCTTTGATTACTCGATGACCCTGAAGAGTCTGAGGAGGCTGCTCAAGAATCCCTGAATGACCTCCAAAAGGACCCTGAAGAGCGTGCAGCGTGCATGCCTCAGGTTTCAAGGATCCTCCTGGAGGTCTTGCAACAGCCACAAGAATGACCTGGAAATCCCTCAAGCTGCTTCAAGGTCAACTGAAGTTCTTCTACCTCTCAGATTGAATTTGGAACTTTACTTTAAAGGATGTTGGGATGTAGTTCCTCCAAAGCCGAGGTGCGCTCCCTCCGGGCAGAACGCCGATGAGACTCGCCCGGTTCCCGTCCCTCGTGAAGTCGGTGACGGCGGTGACGAAGAAGCTCGCCTGGCCGCAGCTGCCGTCACCGCAGGAGTCGGGCCGGAGCTCCACCTGGCAGGCGGAGAGCACCACGTTGGAGGCCTCGTGTCCGAGACTGTCTGTGGACGTCAACACAGCTGTGATTTAGTGTTAGAGGACGACACACAGCTGCTCACAGGACAGTAATAATCAGGTTTTTGAGGCGGCTGTGATGTGATGATGGACGGGACAGGTCGGAGTGAAAGAGAGGAAGATGTGAAGACGCAGTTTTCTAGGTTTTCATCATAACTACAGTGAAGGATGTCAGAGCTTTGCTGCAAGATTATACGTTGGTGTGAAGGATGCATGATCTTTGAGCGTGCTCTCTTATTTTCCTGCATGTCTGACCTGGATCGTGAACGCTGAGAGACAGCGGGACGCCACACTGCTGACCCAGGTCGGGGCCGTAGCAGGGGATAGGCACCGTGCTGTGGACCGTCACCTCGTGCTCTTTGCTGTTCTCTGATATCTGGAGTGAGTCTGGAGAAAACTAAAGAGAGAGAGAGAGAGAGAGAGAGATGAGTCAGCTCTGAATGTTTCTGCATCATAAAACTGACTCTTATCTCTGTGTAGAAGATTTACCTTGAGTCCTGCGAAGAAGCTCTCACTCTCTTTCGGAGGGGATCTGCTGTGGCTGGAGTTGACCCTGAAAGTCGACACGCTGCAGGAGAACTGCAAAGAAAGCATCACTTAGTCTCGTTGTAGGAGATGCATCTTTAACCACCATCCCTCCTCAATCTCCACAGAAACCTCACAGCGCTCTCTAAGAGTCCTTCATGTCCTGCAGCCTTCCCTTGTTTGTGTTAAGAGACGAACAACGTGCGACTGCCTCAGTGTTTGTGATTTATCAAACACTCCTCATGCAGCTGACGGTCGAGCGCTCCTCTGATGCACGGCTCTGAACGTTTATCTCACTCTCATGGTTTAGAAAAATGAAAACGACCTTTGACCAGTCTCAGCTGCACAGCTGTACGAGGGTTAACCGAGACGTCACAGTAAAGATCCAACAACATGGTGTTTCCTGGAAATGAGGCTCTGCAGCGGACTCTCAAAGACACACCAGACGATGATTCCTCCCAAAGCTGAGCAGCAATTAAAATTTCAAGTCTGAGAAACTCTGAGAAGGACAGAGGAAACTTTGCCAGCAGGCTGTTTGCTGCTTACAGCTGTCACTTTACATCAACGCTTAGATTACTCCTGAAGTTTCTTTTATTCCCCCGCTAAGTGGAATTAGTTTTCCCTGCAAAAACACTCACCCTGACGAGCACCGGCGTCCTGAATTCTTACATTTGACAGACAGACAAACCCGGACTTTCAAAGACTTCTCTTCAAACTCTACATCCCCAAACGTCCTCGGGTTAAGGAACACACATGAGAGACATCTGACCACAGATGTGCACATGCAGGAGGAGGCTGAGGGTGGAAGACCTCGCACTGCTGAAGCATATGGAAGTGGTCGACCACAGGAGCTTCAAGACGGGTCAACGGTGGACGAAGTGCAAAGACTACCTGCACACATTCAGTCGCCTGTTTTGTATAAAGGTGTTAGAGGTAACCTGTGAGCTGCAGAAGGTGTCTTTCTGTCAGAGTAACTTCCTGTGTGCATGAGCAGATTTATTGTAAATACAGGAGCTTTATTTTACAGGATTCTCTCCACCTCGATCTCCCTCCACAGATCTGAATGAAGTAAATAAGAAGCATGTGCAGCGCGGCTTTCCCAACCTGCAGCTGATTTAACTCCCCCGCCCTCCTCCTAACGGGACACATGTTGCCTCTCCGCCTGCACGTTTCTACGTCTGAACCCTGGCAAAAAGAGGTCAGCGTGATCCTCTTAGGCTTAGGCTGGGTCAAACCCCTCCACATGTGCTCCCCTGAATTCTCTCAGCACGGTCTGGCAGGAATTACCGTCTCCCCGAGCCTGAAGTGAACGCCGTCCATCTCCACCACGGAGGAAGGCTTCAGCGTGGACTCCTGACGGATCTCGGCCTTCATGCTGTTGCCGATGTGTCTCGCCCAGACCACCTGGAAGCCGAGCGGCTGGCTCCACGGCGGGGGGACGAAGGAGCACCTCAGGTGGACGCTGTGGCCGATGAGCTCTGTGGTGATCACGGGTCGGGACGGCAGGGAGGGGATGGCAGCTGGAAACAGACAGGCGACTTAAAAGTGCAGCAATATTTAAAGTTTGTCTTCTCCTGCTTCTTGTACAGACATCAAACATCCTCACCTTTGCACCGACCGTTGACTTCTACCTCTCCTGGTGGGCACAGTCTGGGTCCCAGATCTGGAGCGACTGAAACACAAGATGCAGCATGTTTCATTCATCAACTTCTCCTTCACATGCTCACACTTCTTGCAAAGTAAGTTTAAGACCTTCAGGAAGAGGTCAGCTGGCTCACCTTTGGCGCAGTATCCCATGCACCCCTGCGTGGGCTGCAGGTAGTAGATCATGAACTCGCCACAGTTCCTCACGGTGACGGGGATCCTGAAGAGGCAGCAGTCTTTGGCGCTGCCGTGGAAGAACTGCCAGGTGGCGCAGGCGGAGAGCTGCCGTACCTCGCCGGGTCGAGGAAGAGAGGCGTCCTTCAGGGAGAGCCACACCGGAGCCTGAGTCCCACATCGGTTCATCTGCAGGGGAGCACGACAGAAACAGTCATTACTTGCAGCAAGGCGGTCGTTACGCCCGGCACCTGGGCTGAAGGTGTTCATTTAAACCACATTAGATTATTCTGCAGATCAGAAGAGGAGAAAAGACTCACCTCAACGCAGGTGGTGGGCATCTCTGCCGGCTTGTTGTTGATCTTGAACCTGTACCATCCCGGGGACAGCGAGTGGTCGCAGATCAGATCCTGGATGGCCGTGTTCTGGATCTCCGTGGAGTCGAAGTCGATGCTGCGATAGGGGCTGCGCAAAATCCGATGGCCTCCTGGGAAACACTCTGGAGCTGAGAGGAGGAGAGGAAGAACAGGGTGAGACGTTTGTGCATTTCATTCTTCTCTTTTGGGATCAGACTCTGAAGGATTGTTCCAGACTTCAGCGTGCTTAGTTCTGCCTCTCACGTTGTCTCTTTGAGAGTCCAGATGTGTCAATTTAATCACCAGGAAATGAAAATGGAGGAATCCAGGGCCCTGATCGGATGAGGGGGTTTACCCCGGAGTCTTTGTGTTTGACGGGGTCCTGCTGTCGGCTGTGTGAGTCCAAGTTAGACTAAACAAAAGAAGAAGTGACTGTCCTTGACCCCGACGAGGAAGAAGACATCATAAAGTCCCTGTCAGAGACTGAAACCCTCTGATTGTACACATTAACTCCTAACAAGGTAAAAGGTGCGACTATTACGACTTCAACAAGCTCTTAAAAGTGTCAGACAGCTCTGAGGGGGCGAGCAGGAGGGGTCGTTTCACCTCCAGATCACTAAGAATAACAGGCATGCCTGTGAGCCTCACGCCTCTACAATCACGCCGCAGGACAAAGCCAACGACGCCTGACCGGCCTCTGCAGCTGGAGGCCAAAACAACCGAGGGAATCATCTGAGCAGAGAAGATCTGGGAAGAGAAATGTGTCAACAGAGAAGGAGACAAAGAGAGGAGGCTCGTCTTTCAGTGTGAGGACAAACATTCAGGGTATTTAGGGCGTCTCGAGGCAGTCTAAGCTTTGAATGCACGAACAGGCAGGTCTGCAAACTCTGTTGTTGACATCTCTGCATGTCCTCCTCGTCTGGAAGCTCCTCTGACAAGACTCGGGGTCACAGGTCGTCCAAACAAGCAGGAGGACAATCCTCGAGACGCAGGCCGCCGGCTAAACTCGTCCCATTGTTGTCTTAATGAGTTTACCGAGCCGGAGGGGAGGCTGAGCTAATGAAGCGCCCCCCCTGAGGGGAGGAGGTGCAGCTGGGACGCAGCCCAGATGTGCAGGGGACTCTGCGGGGACTTCTCAGGAGAGGAGGTGAATTTAGGAGAGCGTGGTGTTAAGATGACTGAGGTTCCCAGAGGGCTTACCACTCAGCGTGAAAACACAAAGAGCTCCGGGCCGGACGGAGCTTCAGACTCATTATGAGGAGTCACTACGGCGGAGTTTAGTCCACAATCTAAGACCACGAGTCGGAGGAGAGAGGGTTTGATTGAAGAAGAGGTCTGTGAATAAGTTGCACAAGTCTCAGGTGTTTAAAGTAAAGACAGACGTGAATATTTCAACAAACAGGAGACGGATTACCTCCAACACGACACTTTAACTTCCACAGAGATATCATCCAATTTACATCGGGCTCCCCTGAGGATTAACCTGACTCAGGACACACTGAGGCACGCTGAGGCTCGAGGATGGACCAGAACCAGGAAGAGAGAGCACATCTGTCGGTCAGGCTTGGACCAGGTCTTAGTTATGCTGCTTTAGGCTTAGACTGACACACTGGGATCCTGTCTTTCCCTCTCTCTCTGCCTGTCTCTTACTTTAACTCTTCCTGTCCCATTAAAGTTACTAACCATAGACCTTTCTGGAGTCCCTGAGCTCCCTTGTCTTGTAGGTAGATAAATGATGGATTTGTTGAAGTCTGCAGGCTCAGAGTGTCTGCTGTTTTTTCTGCAGATCTCTGTGAGGACTCTGCGTTTGGTTTTACGACGGCCGGCCTTAAAGTTTACGACTGCGAGCTTTGATGTGCTGCTGGACGTCCTGGAGACAGATAGGAGCACGTAGGACTGAGTGACGCAGCATCTGAATGTTACAGACATTTCCAGGAATTCAAGGACTTTAATCTGACTCATGAGCCTCCATGTTTTCAGCATCTTTAATGATCCTGTTTTAAATATTGGGTTGTGACTGTAGGAATCAAACGACAGAAACTGGAGCCTCTCACAGTTGCTCTTGTTTCTTTTACTGCTGCGTGTTTACGAGCTCGTCTCTCCGATGCTTTTAGTTCATCTGCTGTTACTTTTATTCCTCCTCTTGTTGTTTTTACAGCTGCTTTAAAAGCCTTCATCACATAAACTCATTACTTTAAAGTGTGAACAGGCTTTAAATCCTCTGACAAGTTGATAATGAGAAATAAACTCCAGAAACTTTGTGTCTTTGTTTGATGTGTCTGTTTGTTGTGTCTCTGCAGGTCCGTCCAACCTGTGACATGCAGAGTGACAGGAATGCAGCTTCAAGAGCCAAGTGTGCAGAATCCTCTCATCCTAACAGGCAAGAAGTGAGAGTATTCTGAAAACTGTAACCCACATTTAAGAGCTTTTGTTTCACAGCTTCAATCAGGAGTGAGAAAGTTCTCTTACCATGCTGCGCCCGCGCTCCTAACATCACCACCCAGAGCAATGTGATGTGAACAAATCCAGGGAATCTGAACCCGCAGCAGTCCATGGCTGCAGTTCTGTGTGCGTCGAAGAGATCAGCAGGATGAGTCGTCGTCCGCTCCCATTGAAAGTTTTGAGTGACGAGAAGAAAGTGCAGAAAACTGAGCTTCCCCCAACGAGAGAGAGGAGAGGCTGGAATTTGCGCTCTGCTCTGCTGCAGACTGCGAACGCTCTGAGTGAGAGTGCAAGATCAGAGAGAGAGAGGGAGAGGGAGGAGGGTAACCACTGAGGGGTTTGATCCTGGAGGTGGATCCTCTTCAGACTTCTCTGCATCATCGTCATCACGTGGATGAAAGTCAAGACCTCACAGCAGCAGCTTCGTGCACATCTCACTTCTGGAACGATGAGGAAATATGCAAACATCCATGGAGCGTGCTGCTGCTGCAACCGATGTTTCCAAAACAAACAGAAGTCCTCATTATCTGCAGCCAAACGACAACTGAACACTGTAATCAGCAGACGGAGGATAAAACATCCATTAAGAGTCAAAACTCAGAGGATTGTGCATGATCCTTTATTATACACTTAGATGGTCTGCAGCAGCTGCAGAGGATGAGAGCATGCATCAGGAACACAAACTTAACACAGCTGACTCCAAACATTCCCCCCACACGCTGAGCAGCCTGATACGACTCCTTCATGATCTCTTCATGTGACTGAAAACATTTCACATTCAGAGTTTGAGCCTGAGATGATTCCTCGGCGAGCTGGCGGGCGAAGGTGAGAACCTGCGGAGCTGAAACAGAGAAGGTCGTCCTCTGGAGTTTGGAGTAAACATCAGGTGCAGACATACCTTTCCACTAAATACAAGACCTGAGAGGAGCAGCAGGTGTTCCTCGCTCGCCTGTGAGAACGTCTCAGACTGACTCACTCAATCAGCATCTTAGATCTCGTGAAGATGAGTCTTTAATTGCAGAAATGTTCTGTTTGTGGTTGAACACTGTCTGAGGTTTTGAAGCATTTGTTGAGGTCACATATTTCTACTAATCCTTGGTCATGTTGTAAACACTCTGTACTTTTAAAAGAGACTTGAATCAGCCTCTCATCGTCCCTTCTGTTCCTGCACTAAGACCCCAATTTGTCCCCTCGCTCTCAGCCCTCTCACACCTGTCCTGCATGTGTTCAAAGGCCCCACACACGAGACTCCCCGAGAACCTCCTGGTATGAGAGTGCAGCAGCGGAGGTAGCTTCTCGCTGGAGGAGAGACAACGCTGTCTGCCACCGTCTTTGAAGTCTGTGCCCTGATGAGAAACGACGAGAGGCAAGGAGGAGGAGGAGGAGTGGGAGGAGGGGGTCTTTGTCCTGCCCTCCTGAGCGCTTCCAGATGTCACACGTCCTCCTTTACTGTGAGAACAACAAGCAGAGAACATGCAAGAGGCATGTCAGCCACTGCTGTGCCCCCCCCCAAACATCTTGAGACCACATTGTTCCTGCTCTCCTAAAAAACGTGAGTCACTTTTTAACACGTCTGCGTCCTCCAGCTTCCTCTGAGACGCCGTGATTCAAACCAAACATGCAACACGAGCAGGTTTCCATACGTGACTCAGAGCGCAGGGGGAGCAACAGGTAACCTCTTAAAACCTTTTAATGAAAGTTTGTTCACAGCTACTGCGCAAAAGTGACATGCATGATGAGTTGGCGTCTGCTAACTCAGGAGGAAGGGCTGCTGGGGTCAAAGGTCAATCAGCTTGACCTGCAGGGCAGCTCTTTGTTGCTGGTGAGGATTCAGGAGGAGAATCTGAACATTTAAAGAAGAGTTTTAATGCTGTAATCATGATTGTAGTTTATTCCAGCTGTAGTTGGATTTCAAATGATGTGAGTCCAGAGTAAATTCCAAATCTGAGTTCATTTAGCTTTAAAATATGACAGAATTAATAAAAGTTAATGCTTGTTCTCTTCTTAATGAATCAAAACATTTGTAGAAGTCATTGTTCTTGCAAAAATCTGCAGAATATCACATTTTGCACAAACACAGAGACTGATTCTTCACTTTATTGAAATGTTGCATGTGTTCATATCATATCTGTGAGTTTCTACAGTGAGGTTAAATAAACTGTAGGTGATTACAGTCCTCTTAAAGCTGATGCTGCCATCTAGTGGAGAGAGGGTGAAACTACGAGTGCAGGAGAAACAAAGGGAGAGATAGAAAAATACTCTGTTCTAAAGAAGATGCATGATAAGGAAGTATTAATATACAATCTCTGTGTCTTAAATCAATCAATCAAGCTTCATTTATTGTATTATTTATCACCTTTCATACAAACAA
Organism: Notolabrus celidotus; assembly: GCF_009762535.1. Lineage (NCBI taxonomy): Eukaryota > Metazoa > Chordata > Actinopteri > Labriformes > Labridae > Notolabrus > Notolabrus celidotus. The sequence continues at coordinate 13,893 of NC_048295.1, read as the reverse complement.
ATTCAAACCCTAGTTAGTTTACTTTTCAAAGTGTCCTCAGATCCTCCAGGAATGGACTCTTGGTTTCTTGTAGCAGCAGTTTGTATAGAAATATCCCAACAACACTTTGATCTAAACTCAAAGCTTCCTGGAGTTTAACACTGAACGTTCAGATTCTGACACCAGAAAGTGAAACCACGTTTAAATCAGGAACTGACCCTGCTGAGAAGAAGTGACACATCAGGAACTAGTCTGATCCTCACAGAGAGTCCGCTCTGCTTTATTTACAGCTCCTGGTTGATTCATTAGAACAATGATTAACCTGAACCGGCTCCCTGGAGGTTAAAGAGCGCCTCCACAGCACAGATCTCACTCTGAGTCTCGTCCGGTCGTGTGAACAAGAAGCTCCTCTGCTCACGGTAAGTTCCAGCTCACGCTACGATGCTGCAGGTTTGTCTGTGTGACTCGTGGTGTTGTTGAGTTCTCAGAGAGACACATGAGGGTGCAGGAGGATTTTAAAAGAACATGCAGACTTTGAATCGTAGAGTTCCCAGCGTTGTGCAGAGACATGGCGATGCAACACGACTCTGTGGGAGAGGAGCTGCTCCTTCTTTAGATCCAGAGAGCTCTGTCACTTAGTTACAGCTCCAAGGAGTCTTATTTAAAGGAAGGAATGTAAACATGATCATGTGAATGTTTCCTTGGACGTGAGGAACTCGTGAGGATCTTTGCAGCAGAGTGAGAAATGAGCGAAGGTTGAATTAGTAGATGCTGTAAGTCTGAGTGAAGAGCTTCTTTAGTTCCTTTGTGTGTTCTAAAAAGTGTCAGACTCCATCGACACAGTGTCATAGGAAGGTTTTGATGTGCTGGTGCTTTAATTTGTTAGTGTGTTTAAGCTCCAGATTCAAAATGTGAGTGTAGGGATCCTTTCTGTAACCTCGTCCATCCCTGAGAAACACAGTCAGCACTTTTAGAGGAGGTGTACTCGTCTCTAAGCATCTCTGCCTGAAGCAGGAGAACACTTTCTGTCACTCCTCATCACTCTGCCTCCTAAATATCTACAACAGAGGGATGAAATCTGTGAAAACCTGACGTTGAGGTGTTATTCATCACTCTCTGCAGGTCAGAAACCTCCCACAGCGCAGTGATGGAGCAGTTTGACGGTCTAACTCCCTCAGAAACCTTCCAGAGAGCGTCCGCCTCTCTGGGCTGCAGCCCCACGTCTGCAGAGGTGGCGTCGTTCCTCGACAAACACGACAAACTGAGTCACCTGCGGGAGAACTTCCTCCTTCCTAAGATAGCAGATCTCCCTCCCTGTGAGTCTCCGTCAGTCCCGCATGTTATGTTGGAGGTGTTTCTCTCTCTGACGTGTTTCTGTTTCACGTCTGTGCAGCCGATCTGTCGCTGGTGGATGGCGGGAAGGATTGCATGTACTTGGTGGGGAACTCTTTGGGTCTTCAGCCCAAACTGGCCCGCAGATACTTGGAGGAGGAGCTGGAGAAGTGGGCCAAAGAGTACGTCCACTCCTGTGTTTTTATGAATGAATAAAGAAGTGAAGAAGTGTTTGTTTGCAGCGTGTTCTTCTTCTTCTTTCACAGGGGCGTCCACGGTCACACGCGGGGGTCACGACCTTGGGCCTGGGCTGAGAACAACATCGAGGAAGTGATGGCGGACGTTGTTGGTAAGTGATGCTTCACACTCCCTGATTATGATAACACACTGATGTTACTGGAACACACACACGGTCCTGTGATGTGATCCTCTTTAATGACGCTGCTATCAGCGGTTTGATAATTCCCCCTCAGTGTTTACGTGAAGCGGCGGCTCCGTCAGGTCACTGCACTTTTTGTGGAGGGCAGAGTCCACATGACGCTCACTCAGTGTGCATATGTCGACAAGCTGCAGGAGAAACATTATGAAAGAGTGAAATCAGAGAGGTGGCTCTCAAGTCAGCTGGAGGATGCAAGTTGATGTTCTGCAGATTTGGAGGCTGAAACATGATGCCGCAGAGGATGAAATCTTGTGTTTGGATGCACCAATCTGATAAATGTAAAGTTCTCTGAGCCCTGAATGATGTTCTTCTACAAGCTTTATGTCACAAAGAGATGACTCACCATGCACATGAATATGAAACACACAAAAGCAGAGATCTGACACGTGTGTTGCATGAATGTTGCATGAATGTGTTGTTTCCTGCAGGAGCTAAACCGGGTGAGGTGGCGCTGATGAACGGCCTGACGGTGAACCTGCACCTTCTTCTGGTGAGATGTGCTCACTCTCTTCTGATATTTGTGAAGATGAAACTTGATTGTGCAAACTGAGGATTCCTTCTCTGTCTTTAATGTTGTTCTTCTGCAGCTCGCTTTCTACAAACCTTCAGCAGCTCGACACAAAATCCTCCTGGAGGACAAAGCCTTCCCGTCAGACCACGTGAGTCTTTGAGGGTCAAAGTTGAGACACTTGCATACCTTTGCTTTTATACGAATTCCTGTTTTACTGCCTGTTTGTACGACTGGCTCAGAGGTCACTGGATGCTTCATAAACTAGGGGATGAAACCTATAAGTCATCCCTACATTGCAGGAAAAGATGCAGTATCTCAATAAAGACGTTGTTTACAAATATCACTCGTGCTTTGTCGTCTCTCCTGTCCTCAGTTCGCCGTTCAGTCTCAGATCAGCCTGCGAGGATTCGACCCCAAGGAGAGCATGCTGCTGCTGTCGCCCCACGCGGTAATGAAGTCATTCAGTTCCCACGCCGCTCACACGTCTCCTCCACAAAGTTTAGACTTCAGATTTATGAGTGCATGTTGACTCTGCTCAGGGAGAAGACACCCTGAGAACTGAGGACATCCTGGACGCCATCGAGAGGGAGGGAGACTCCATTGCTGTGGTGATGTTCAGCGGGGTCCAGTACTACACTGGTCAGCTGTTCAACATGGCCGCCATCGCTGAGGCCGGACACAAGAAGGTGAAGATGTGGAGGGTGATGTGAACACTTAGCTGTCTTAAAAGTCACATGAAGAATAAAAGCGCTCATCCTGTCTCTGTGTCGTCTCTCTCAGGGTTGTTACGTCGGCTTCGATTGTGCTCACGCTGCAGGAAACGCAGAGATGAAGCTGCACGACTGGGGCGTGGACTTTGCCTGCTGGTGCTCCTACAAGGTCAGCTTCCTGTTTCCCACACATGAATGATGCAGACGCTTGAAGACATGCACATGTAAGAAGTCCCTGTTTTCTCTCAGTACCTGAACTCAGGGGCTGGAGGTCTTGCTGGAGCCTTTATCCACGAGAGGCACAAAGAGAGCATCAAACCTGCGTGAGTTCAGACCTGATGAGATTTAAGATCCTGCTTTTAGAGCTTCATTAAACTCTGCGTGTGTCCTGCAGGCTGATGGGCTGGTGGGGACACAACCTGGAGACTCGCTTCCAGATGAACAATGGTAGGAAGCATCCCTGCTCTGCTCTCACATGCACACACAGATAAATAAAAGAGTCCTGAATGAGTCCTGAAGAAGCTTTGTGCTGCCATCTTGTGTCGTCTCTCTGTGTTACACCTTCACCTCACGTTTCCTGTCTCTGAATGATCAGAGGATTAAACTCTTAGAGGTTTTATATCTTCAAAGTGTTGTTTTGTGTGTCAGTGATGGATCTGCAGGGAGGAGTGAGCGGCTTCAGACTCTCCAATCAGCCCATCCTGCTCGTCTGTCCCCTGCAGGCCAGCCTTGAGGTACAGCAGTTAGAAGTTTTCCTCCTCTTGCTTGCTGTCACACAAACTGTCTCTCCAAGTCTCATTTTCCTTCCCCCTAAGGTGTTCAAGAAGACCAGCATGAAGGCCCTGCGCAGGAAGTCGCTCCTGCTGACGGGCTACCTGGAGTTCCTGATCCGCCACCATTACACAGAAGACCCGTCCCGGCCTCACAAGCCTCACGTCCGCATCATCACACCGTCTGACCCTGAGCAGAGAGGGTGCCAGCTCTCGCTCTGTTTCTCCATCCACATCGGGAAGGTGTTCCAGGAGCTGGAGAAGAGGGGCGTCTGTGTGAGTAACACATGATGTCGTTGTGCATGTTTGGAAGAGACTCTGGACTTTAGATCACCTCACACTCAGAGCTTTAGTGTTGCAAAACAACAGAACTATCAGTGGGATGGATGGAATTACTCTGATATATGTGACCTTTAACTTTGTCTTCTCCTCCTTCAGTGCGACATGAGGGAGCCCAGCGTGCTGCGAGTCGCCCCGGCGCCGATCTACAACTCCTTCACCGACGTCCATCGCTTCGTGGAGACGCTGGGAGCGGCTCTGACGGCCTGCGGTGGCGACGGCCTGTGACGCTTCATCCTGCTGCAGACTGAACAAGGTACCTTAGACACGCTCCACCTGCTCTCTGTCACGGCATGTGTCCTGAACTCCTCACTGATGGTGTTTTTATTTGTGTGTTTGCAGATATGTCACTGGATTTGGGATGACAATAAACATGAAGAGCACTCGCCTTTACATTTCTTCTTTCCTTGTTTTGGACTCTTTCTTTCTTTCTTTGTTTTTGTTTTGACACACTGAGCCTGAGACACAAAACACTCACCTCTTTTCATTTCTGCACAAAGAAATTTAACTTTCCTTTGATTACTTCTGTTTGTGCACGCGTTTCCAACGTCAGTGTTTTTCTTCTGACGTGCATGAGGACTTCATACACTAAGCCAAGCTGAGCTAGGATGTGATGTCACTTGTATGTGCTTGATGTTTTCCTTGTATCTGAAGAGGTAAGATGTTTAGATGCATACTTTGTGTGATTTGCAGCCTTTAAAGAAATGTTTAACCTCCTAAAGTCCTGTGACCTTTTGACCTCCTCTCCAGTCGAGCACTGGGAGCGATCGCAGCATGAGGTTAGCAAATGGCGTCAGTTCCCTCCCCTGCCTCCCCCCTACGTCTCCACATTACACACACGAGTTAGCCGACAGTCCTCCCCTCACCAATTAACACCTACTTTATTATAACGCCGACTTCTCCCTAATGTTCCTGCGCGTGTTTATGCACTATTACCTTGACGGATGCCTGTTCCACGATTAGACATAATTGGCATATCAATATGCAAAACCTAAATGGATTAACCTTCTTTAAAACTAATGAGCGCTGCGCTGCCCAGCTGGGGGAAGGACCAGAATTAGCATTTGTCATCTTTTTGGGGTTGATGTGAGAATAAATAATTGAAGAGAGGCTGGTATTGTCTTTCCTTGGGCTACTTCAAAGCGAGCGCACAGATAAAAATAAAGAATAAATATGCAGACTTACTGTCTTAATGATGACCGTGGGCTCGCTGCTTTCACATGTACAGTGTCTGAGGGGAGAGGGAATCAAAGATGGGGAAATAAATCTGCATGAATTTCAAAGAAACATAAACAGTGGTACTTTTTCAAGGATAGGGTCTACAGAGGTGTTGAAAGAGTTTATTCTGCAGCATAAAGAACAGAAATCCTTAAAGTAAGAGGTGATGGAATATACACTGTAAGACAGAGATGGTGTCATGGTGTGGGTTCTATTATTGTTTGATGTTTTGGTATAAAACAACATTTGAGGTACACTGTACTGCCTGATGTAAAGAAGCCCTGATAAAAGAAAACACATACTTAACAATCTGTTATTCTCAATATGACTTAAAATAATTATGAAGCATTATTCACAGTGTAATGTTATACAGAGGATTTATTGTGTTAAAACAGACATTGTATTCCCACATTGTAAAGCATTAATTAATGTTCATGTGTTAATATTCATAAAAAATATTCAAACTAAATATCATACTATAGCATGTCATGTTTTTCAACTTTAAACTGTCACAGTATAGTCTGTCATGTTTTTAAGGCTATAGCCTTGGAGGTTTGAGTGTTTTTAGGATGAAAATCCTACAAGGCTATAGCCTTGTAGGTTTGAAGGTGAAAAACCTCCAAGGCTATAGCCTTGTAGGTTTGAGTGTTTTTAGGATGAAAATCCTCCAAGGCTATAGCCTTGGAGGTTTGAAGGTGAAAAACCTACAAGGCTATAGCCTTGTAGGTTTGAATGTTTTTAGGATGAAAATCCTCCAAGGCTATAGCCTTGGAGGTTTGAGTGTTTTTAGGATGAAAAACCTCCAAGGCTATAGCCTTGTAGGTTTGAGTGTTTTTAGGATGAAAATCCTACAAGGCTATAGCCTTGTAGGTTTGAAGGTGAAAAACCTACAAGGCAATAGCCTTGTAGGTTTGAGTGTTTTTAGGATGAAAATCCTACAAGGCTATAGCCTTGTAGGTTTGAAGGTGAAAAACCTCCAAGGCTATAGCCTTGTAGGTTTGAAGGTGAAAAACCTACAAGGCTATAGCCTTGTAGGTTTGAGTGTTTTTAGGATGAAAATCCTCCAAGGCTATAGCCTTGGAGGTTTGAGTGTTTTTAGGATGAAAATCCTACAAGGCTATAGCCTTGTAGGTTTGAAGGTGAAAAACCTCCAAGGCTATAGCCTTGTAGGTTTGAGTGTTTTTAGGATGAAAAACCTACAAGGCTATAGCCTTGTAGGTTTGAGTGTTTTTAGGATGAAAAACCTACAAGGCTATAGCCTTGGAGGTTTGAGTGTTTTTAGGATGAAAATCCTACAAGGCTATAGCCTTGTAGGTTTGAAGGTGAAAAACCTACAAGGCTATAGCCTTGTAGGTTTGAAGGTGAAAAACCTCCAAGGCTATAGCCTTGTAGGTTTGAGTGTTTTTAGGATGAAAATCCTACAAGGCTATAGCCTTGTAGGTTTGAGTGTTTTTAGGATGAAAATCCTACAAGGCTATAGCCTTGTAGGTTTGAATGTTTTTAGGATGAAAATCCTCCAAGGCTATAGCCTTGGAGGTTTGAGTGTTTTTAGGATGAAAATCCTACAAGGCTATAGCCTTGTAGGTTTGAGTGTTTTTAGGATGAAAATCCTACAAGGCTATAGCCTTGTAGGTTTGAGTGTTTTTAGGATGAAAATCCTACAAGGCTATAGCCTTGTAGGTTTGAAGGTGAAAAACCTACAAGGCAATAGCCTTGTAGGTTTGAGTGTTTTTAGGATGAAAATCCTACAAGGCTATAGCCTTGTAGGTTTGAAGGTGAAAAACCTACAAGGCAATAGCCTTGTAGGTTTGAGTGTTTTTAGGATGAAAATCCTACAAGGCTATAGCCTTGTAGGTTTGAAGGTGAAAAACCTCCAAGGCTATAGCCTTGTAGGTTTGAAGGTGAAAAACCTACAAGGCTATAGCCTTGTAGGTTTGAGTGTTTTTAGGATGAAAATCCTCCAAGGCTATAGCCTTGGAGGTTTGAGTGTTTTTAGGATGAAAATCCTACAAGGCTATAGCCTTGTAGGTTTGAAGGTGAAAAACCTACAAGGCAATAGCCTTGTAGGTTTGAGTGTTTTTAGGATGAAAATCCTACAAGGCTATAGCCTTGTAGGTTTGAAGGTGAAAAACCTCCAAGGCTATAGCCTTGTAGGTTTGAAGGTGAAAAACCTACAAGGCTATAGCCTTGTAGGTTTGAGTGTTTTTAGGATGAAAATCCTCCAAGGCTATAGCCTTGGAGGTTTGAGTGTTTTTAGGATGAAAATCCTACAAGGCTATAGCCTTGTAGGTTTGAAGGTGAAAAACCTCCAAGGCTATAGCCTTGTAGGTTTGAGTGTTTTTAGGATGAAAAACCTACAAGGCTATAGCCTTGGAGGTTTGAGTGTTTTTAGGATGAAAAACCTACAAGGCTATAGCCTTGGAGGTTTGAGTGTTTTTAGGATGAAAATCCTACAAGGCTATAGCCTTGTAGGTTTGAAGGTGAAAAACCTACAAGGCTATAGCCTTGTAGGTTTGAAGGTGAAAAACCTCCAAGGCTATAGCCTTGTAGGTTTGAGTGTTTTTAGGATGAAAATCCTACAAGGCTATAGCCTTGTAGGTTTGAGTGTTTTTAGGATGAAAATCCTACAAGGCTATAGCCTTGTAGGTTTGAATGTTTTTAGGATGAAAATCCTCCAAGGCTATAGCCTTGGAGGTTTGAGTGTTTTTAGGATGAAAAACCTACAAGGCTATAGCCTTGGAGGTTTGAGTGTTTTTAGGATGAAAATCCTACAAGGCTATAGCCTTGTAGGTTTGAGTGTTTTTAGGATGAAAATCCTACAAGGCTATAGCCTTGTAGGTTTGAATGTTTTTAGGATGAAAATCCTCCAAGGCTATAGCCTTGTAGGTTTGAAGGTGAAAAACCTCCAAGGCTATAGCCTTGTAGGTTTGAGTGTTTTTAGGATGAAAATCCTACAAGGCTATAGCCTTGTAGGTTTGAGTGTTTTTAGGATGAAAATCCTACAAGGCTATAGCCTTGTAGGTTTGAGTGTTTTTAGGATGAAAATCCTACAAGGCTATAGCCTTGTAGGTTTGAAGGTGAAAAACCTACAAGGCAATAGCCTTGTAGGTTTGAGTGTTTTTAGGATGAAAATCCTACAAGGCTATAGCCTTGTAGGTTTGAAGGTGAAAAACCTACAAGGCTATAGCCTTGTAGGTTTGAGTGTTTTTAGGATGAAAATCCTCCAAGGCTATAGCCTTGGAGGTTTGAGTGTTTTTAGGATGAAAATCCTACAAGGCTATAGCCTTGTAGGTTTGAGTGTTTTTAGGATGAAAATTGTTGGACTGGATTGAAGAGCTTTGTCTTCCAGAATTAGGCCTTGAGTACACACACACACACACACAGAGAGTCACAGTGATCAATAAAGTATGTTGAGTGTATCTTTTTAATACAGCTGATTAAACTTTAAGTGTGTTTGTGTTCATTCAACACAGAGGGCTGCAGTCACTGAGCAGTCCATCAGGTAATCTGAGGGGACTGAAGGAGTTCCTCCGCCTCTGCCTGGGATGGGAAGGGTCAGCAGCAACAGCAGGAGGGTCACACAGTGGTTTGTCCGACAGCCACCAGCCACTGGTAAGAAGTTCTGCATTCACACCAGGGTCACAGTCACCATCACAATGTGGGAGTATTGGATTTCTGTGAAGGCTCACTGTTTCCTCTTTGTTCACCCTCTTGTAGGAAACCAGACCTGCTAAGACCTCTCTGTGAAGACCCTGAACAGGAAGAATGTTGGCCCCTTTCGCTCCCCTCATAGTATATAATGAATTGTCTCACATTGAACACATAGGTTGTTACACACAAGATCTCCAATATGGCTGCCTGTTAGTGTAATAAAAAGACAATATTGTTATTTGTACTATGTGTAACTCAGTAGTCTGTCTCTCTGTTACAAAATGGTGGAGCTGTTGTGTTGTAATGTTTAGATGTTGGAAAATAAAAGTGGCCTCACACCTGGTTTGGACTCTGGTGGTGGTCTGTGTGGAGTTTGCATGTTGTCCTTCTGAATGCATGGGTTCTCTGCAGGTGTGTGTGTGTGTTTCATTGTGTACACACACATCATAAAACATAATATAAGTTCTCAATTTAATTAAATTCTGTCTCTCTCTTTCTTTCTCTCTGTCTCTCCAAAGAATCCTCTATAAGACCCCATGAAATAAACACTGGTGCAAAGTGTTGATGTAGCACAGTCACAGGCACTGATAGGACTGGTCTGTATGTATACTGCATGCTGGTTGGTTAATTAATTGATTGGTTAATTGATTGACAGAGTGAGTGGTTGGTTGGTTAATTGATTGATTGACTGAGTGGTTGGTTAATTGATTGACTGGTTTGATTGACTGAGTGGTTGTTTAATTAATTGATTGGTTGGTTGGTTGGTTAATTGATTGACTGACTGAGTGGTTGTTTAATTAATTGATTGGTTGATTGATTGACTGAGTGGTTGTTTAATTGATTAATTAATTGACTGAGTGGTTGTTTAATTGATTAATGTTCATGCCTGTATAATCTGATGTTCTGTGTCAGCAGGTCTCTAAAAGATAATGCACAACAACCTCTCTGTGGAGTGTTAAATTGAAGTCCTGAACCTGTGACTGCTCAGCTACAGTAAGTAACACTTTGTTGTGTTTCATGTTTGAACACTAATGTGGGATTGACTGAATGATGGATGTACTCTAAGTTCTATGGTGTCTGACCCTGCTCTCCCCCCTCTCCCTTACTCAGTACTCTGTGTTTACCTTCCAGGTTTCACTGCAGACCAAGGATGCCTGCCATGAGGTCTACACTCATCAGGGTTCATGTGGAGTTTCAGAAGAATACAGATGGGTGCATGGTGAGTAAAAAGAAAGAAAGAGACACAACAGTTGGTGTTTTATCATTTGAGGTCCTGGTTCTTGGTTGATGTGTGTCCTGAGCCACCTTCTGTGTTTGTGCTGTCTCCTCCTGGTCTCTTCAGATACCGGTGTTGAGGATTCGATGTCCAGTCCCAAGATGAAGCTGCAGAACACAAGAGGTAAAAAGGTGGAATTAGTTATTTGTGCATGTGTGTACAAGTGCTGCTGCCTTCCTACCTGACCTGTAACCTGGTGACTGTGCTCTTTATTTCAGGAGGATGTCCTGGAAACACTGATGGTGGTGGTGAGGTCCTTTCCAAGTCCTATTCATGCTGGTCCCTGCAGGAGAGTTCTAGCCCTGGACTGGTAGACCCCATGAACACTGTGTGTGACCGATGAGGGATGTACGCCTCCTGGAAGTCTCCAGTCACAGTGGTAAGTAAAGGGTGATTGTGTTTGTGTCACACACACATCAGTGTCTCTGGTAGTAGTCTGTGGAAACCTCACGGTGACAACACAAGCAGACACGAACCATACGGGTCAGTTGCTCGGGTGAAGTCCATACAAACTGACTGGCTGGTGTGTTCATGTTAGCGTGGGGTGTAGACTTTAGAACAGAGAGAGATCAGGGTTTTCTGTGTTGGGCATATGGAGCTTTTAATGTTGTTGCAAGTGTGTGAGGGGATCCACAGATGTGCACTGTGAACTGCAAGTCTGTAGATCTTTTTGAAGCCTTTAGGTCTGCGTTAGCAAAGTGGTCTTAAGGGTTCTGGTTCAGATTGCACTTGTGTAGATCTCAGGATGTGTTTGTGGTTCCCCTGACACAGTTGACAATGGGTTTTGGACATGTAGTGTAGGAACATGTGGTTATGACTTCCTGAGCCAGGAAATGTCTTCCCCAATGTGTTGTTTGATAAGATAGACAAGGATTTGGGCAGCTGGAACTGTTAGTGGTGACGGATTAAAGATAAGTGTTTGTACTTGGTTGAGAGTCCCAAAGAGGTCCTAGTTTGAGACCTTTACTTTAGGTGTCTGGCACAGTTTCTAGGACTTTGTATGTTGTTGGAGTCCTCCATGGAGTGATTGGTGTAGAGTTACTTGTGTAGTGTGGTTTTCACTCTAAGTGTTTGTTGCATTGGGACAGACAGGGAGGTTGCCATTGGCTGGTTGGTGTCACATGGTGGGGGTGTGGTTGCAGTGGGCCAATGAGGTGTGGGGGTTGGCTGATTGTAATGTGGTTCACCTGTGTGAATGGTGTTTTTGGTGTACTTAGAGTGTCTCCGGGGTGAAGCGTCAGCGGAAGCGTCAGTGCAGCGTCAGGCAGTGTCAGCCTGTGCCGGCCTGCTCCCGGCCGCGCTTCCTCAGACCGCTTAGTGCGAAGACCCGTGGGCAAAGACTATGCGAGGGCCAGGACAAGCGAGGGCAGGGGTATGCGAGTCCACCTGCGCGAGTCAACCGAGCAGAGGCAAACGAGAAGAGGCCAGGGAGGTACCCCCGGTCCCCCTGGCTGGTAGAAGGTAACACTCTGTACTCTGCACACTCCAGTGAAATGTTTGTTCAACCATGCTGCAGGCCTCCACCAGCTACCATGCTAAGCTAACCATTGCTCCATGTCTGTTGCAGTTCCCCACTCCCTTTGGCTCCATGTTGGTCCTCCTTCACCAACTACCTTGCTCAGGTAACACATCCATTGTTGAACCCATTTATTCATTCATTGCTACACTTGTTGCCTATTGACTGTGTACTCCACCTCCTCAGGCTTTAGGTGGTGGTAGGCCTTGGTGGAAGGAACACTCTGCTGGTGGACTCAAGAGGAACATCCAACCTCATACCAACAATCCTTGCAACATGCTTCATGTTCTAGAAGTACTGTGTATTAAAGCTTAGCTTTTGTTCTTGTCTGCTGCAATCCATAAGTCCACTGCCTTGCTCTGCCAATGTCACAACCATGATTCCCTGCTCAATGGAACCTCCACTCCTCCATGCTATGCTAACTTGCCAAGGTAAGACATATTCATTCTTCAACTCATGTCTTCCTTCATTGCTAAACGTGTTGCCATTCAGCTATTGACTGTGCCCTTCATTTCCACTTGCTTCAGGTGGTGGAAGGCCTCAGGAACACTCCAACCTCCATAACCATCTGCACGCACCAACACTCTTTGAAACATGCTTCATGTCCTCAAACAATTCTCCATTAAAGCCAAAGCTGTGTTGTTGTCTGTTGCATCCTTTGTTACACTCCCCACGCCATTGGTCTGCCAAAGGAACCTCCAGTCCTCCATGTTCTTGTTGTTGTTGTTGTTCCTCCTTCACCACCGGCTACCTTGCTCAGGTGTCTTCATTCAGCCATTGACTGTCAACTTCATCTCCAAAGGCTTCAGGATGTGGAAGGAACACCCAGCTGCTGGACTCCAGAGGACAATTCAACATCCACACCATTGACCCCATGTATTAAAGCCAAACTTGTCTTCTTGTCTGTTGCAGTCCTTCTCTCATCAAAGGAACCTTCAGTGCCAAGTCCAAGTTGTTCTCCCTTGCGCAGGCAGTGGACCCAAGAGTGAACCTTCCACCAAGCATGATGTCCTCAAACCAAACTCCTTTGTATTCAACCAACACTTGTGACAAAGTATTTCAATGTAATGCCCTTTCATCTGTAACTACTGGAAGACTTACCAATAAAGACCAATCAACTTCACCTCTTGTCTCTGCGCCTGGTTCCTCTTTAGTCCATGTAAACTCCATGTAAACTCCATTGTTGGAAAAATAATCCAATCCACACAAGTCAAAGTCCAAACATCCCAGACCTCATGGACACCTCTGCTCCCATCAAGGTGTGCCATGCTCTCTGACACAACACACATTGGGAGCACATCCTTTGACTGTCTAGGTCTCCATGGATTGGCCAGAGATCTGAGTCCACACCCTCAACTCATCAGGGTTCCTCCAATCCAGCATCTTCCTTTGCTTTGGAGGCCAAGGCTCTTGATCGCACACACCTGTCTGTGGCTTGATGGCCTCATGGGAAACTCTACTCTGCTTCAACATCTACCCTTGTTGCTTCCAATCACAACATGGTATACCTTTGTTTAAAACAGACCAGATCCACTTTGAGAAAGGACACCTTGTATTCAAACAACAAATACAAAGTTCAAGGCACAGCATGATGAAGGTACTACCTCCCCTACTGCAAATGACACCAACAACCTGCTGAACCAGCCACTTAGGACTGTGAGCTTACAGCTGCACATCTTACCTACTTTAAAAACAGTTCACAAGAGCATTAGGCATGACAAACAAACAATTCACATCACTTTCATTTATTCAACAATAACATCAAATCCATTTCACTTCACATTGTACAACACATACACTCAACATTGACAACCAACAGTAGAGCTGGGGAACATTTCTAAACATGTTAATACAGAGAGACAACTCTTCTTTGAGCTGGGACATTTAAAAGTAGTATAAGGAGTAAGGGAAGTAACAGTGGTACAAGGGGAAGCAGTAGGGGGAGAGAAGGAGTGGTAGACTGGTAGAAATTGGAGGAGGTGGAGCAACAGGACAGGGAGGACTAGTAGAAGTAGCAATGGTAGGATGAGGAGGAGGAGGAGTAGTGACAGGAGTGACAGGAGGAGTGAGAGGAGGAGTAGTGACAGGAGGAGGAGGAGTAGTGAGAGGAGGAGGAGGAGTAGTGAGAGGAGGATAGGAGTATGAGAGGAGG